>NW_007260283.1:1842-4140 GCF_000164805.1 Carlito syrichta | reverse complement strand
CCAGTCTGGGTGACAGAGTGAGACTCCAACTCAAAAACAAACAAACAAACAAACAAAAACTTCTGGTTAACTGATAAGGAAAACTAAAAAAGTTACAATGTAGTAGAAAGTCTGCAACTTGTCAAGAAATGCACAGCATGTATGTATGTGTATAAATACCAATTACTACAGATTCCACATTTTAAACAGAGACCTACAGCCAGGGAGTAAAAACTATTTGCCTAAAGCTAGACAACCAATTTGTGGCAATGCCAAAATGAAAACATAGGTTCTCAACTCCCATTTGTATACCCTAGGTTCCCAATTTCTGGATTTCTTTAACACACACATTAGATGTGTGTGTGTCTGTGTGTGTACACCAATATGTATATTTTATAAACCAAGTCCTAGGAACAGACTACAGAAACAACATATATCTATAGGCATATTTATGTCTTTTCATGCAAAAAACCATAGTTAACACTAGGTCTAGAAAACCCAGCATTCTGAACAGTAAGGAGAGGAAGACAGATGGGAAAAAAGGTATCACAATATACTCTAATTCATATGCACTTTCAGATTCTCAACAACTTCTGTTATAAGCGATCAGCTAAGTAGGATTAGCAGGCAGATGGAAAATCAGGCACCCAAGTTTTTAATCTAATTTGCTGAGAACGAACTGGGTGACCTTGCATTATCTCCCGCTCCTTTAAGTCTTTCAGTTAAATAAAATAACATCAAGAAAGACTTTTTAAAAACCCAGAAAAAAAAAGTGATGAATACACAATCCTTAAGAAGAACTGGTTATAAGAATAATGGTTGAATTTTTATGATTGAAAGGGCCATTAGAGATGATTTAATCCAATCCACTCACTTCACAGATGAAGACTCGGAGGCCAAAAATGTGATTTGATCTGCCCAAATCACATAGCCACTTAGTAGGAGAACTGAGGCAAGAACCCAGATCTCTGGACTCCTAGTTCTGTGATCTTTCTGACAATGATGGACATGAAGTCTTGAAACCAGCTGCGCTATCCAGAAAGACAACTTCTAAGTCTTGGTCACTCCTGAATAGTAAGTATATATGCTGTTCAGAAGAATGAAAGAAAAACAAAAGCAAAAACAATGCACTGATCACTACAGGCTTCGATGCATATGACTGCAGAATAACATCTTAATATTGTGTTTGATATCAGGTGCTTTAAATTTGTCATCTTCTACTCAGCCACACCATTAATGTCTTTTTAGTCACGTGAGCCAAGAGATAAACATCTCCACGTTAAACTGACGTTTAATATTTGGTAAAACCACAGCTCAGTCCTGAATGCCAGGCTATAAATCCTTGGGCGAGGAGTTTTCAAAACCAGCACGGCTTTAATGCCGCCACAAGGCTCACCCTAACAGAATTTCATCATTCAGTTTTAATTAAAGAGGTGGTTACTGGGAATGCAGAAAGGGAAAGTTTTCGTGTGTTCATCACTTTTAACCTGCTGAGTTTTACAATGAGAAAAACCCAGTCACTTTACAATGAGAACCAGAAACAATAGTACAATCTGAAACAACGCACACCCGCTGGAATAAGTGGTTGCTTTTGGTGAGTGAGGTTCAGGAGGAAGTTATAGATCAGTCTGCTCCCATCACACAAAACAAACAATAATACATTGGGTTTGTTCGTTTGTTTTTTCATTCATTAGCTTATCCTCCACTAAGCTTGCTCATAATACCTTGCTTTCCAGCCCCGCCTCACTCAACCAGAGAAAGAGATGAAGACTTGGCTTCAGAGTCTTCATCACACCTTCCTGAAGTCTGCTTGGCAGGTCCCTTGAAGTGATCACCTAAAACTCTGCTCAACTCCACCTTAAACTGACTGCAGGTGCCTGGAGAGATGCAAAGACCTTACGGAGTCACGTCTACCCAGGTGCTAGCCTGAAGAAACTTGCTAGACACGCACCCCAGAACAAAAAGGGGTGCGGGACGCTGACCCGGGACGGACCGGGGCGCGGAAGGGAGCGGGGTCGCGCCTAGGGAACGGATCTCAGCCCAAGCAGAGAGGAAACGCCAGCCGCCGGGACAGCCGCGGTCCTTACCGTACACGCGGAGCCAGCTCTGCTGCTGGCACACGGACTCCAGGAGGATCCGGTCCAACATGCCACCGGCCACGGCCCCGCTGACCGGGACCACCGCGTCCAGCTCCTCCGGCGGCAGCGGCGAGTCCGACTCCAGCGCCGGGAACATCTCCGGCCAGGACAGCGCCTCCGCGGCTCCTCCGGACGACGGCGACAGCTCCATGGTGCCCGGGGGCGAGGCGGCGGCGGCCCC
>NW_007260283.1:0-1359 GCF_000164805.1 Carlito syrichta | reverse complement strand
CATCCCAGGGTGATAGGCCGAAGCAATCGAGGGCCGAGAGCCCGGCCGCGTGTGCAATCGAGTAACCAGGCGGGGGAGGAACCGCCGCCGAAGGCAGGAGAAATCGGACGCCGAGTTATTCCCTGGCCTGCCCCGCCTACTTTCCGATACCCTCGGCTGGAGCGCCTGGCGGTGAACTGTCCTGGGTCTCCCGACCTGTTGCTCCAAGTCGAGATGGGGTGGGGAGACTGAGAGGAGAGGACTGCGAGAAATTTTACAATGAAAAGAAAGGAGCGTCCCTTTCTACTCACAACTTTCCCATTTGTTATTTATTTTTGAACCTACATTTCGTTCTTATTGCACGAAGAGATCGAAAAGGTTGCTTTATTTTGCAGCCGCCCTAGGAGAAACGCCTTCCTTCCCAAAGAGGAGCATTGGCAGCAGGTCTGGGGTTGTGGCATAAGTGCAGGATCCTCGCTAAAGCTGGACTTGTCATAGATTTGCAACAGGGTGGTTGAGAAGTGTGGTGTGGATGAATGGACAGGCCTCGCGAGCACATGAAATGCTAAAGCCCAGTATTAACCAAACACATTTCTCTGTTTTGTCTCTGATCTCTGTGCAATATGTTACTCTTTTTCCCCCCTCTGATGATGTCACTTGAGTTATATTTTAGATCCGTTTGTAGACTGTCTCCCTCCTTGGCTGTGACGTTATTTTTATGTCCACCAAAGGCGAGATTCACCAGTTCAGGTTGAAGAGATTACTGGCAAAATAATAGTAATAATTTTAAAATTGAACCATAACAACTTAAACTGTGCCTTGCACGTAGTAGTAGGTCTCCAACAATGTTTCTTGGACCTGAGTACCCAATATAGAGCAAGATTCTCCATAGCTACATATTGCCTTTTCCTTTACAACTTTGGGTGGATTTGTTTCTCCCCACTACACACACACATACACACACACACACACACACACACACACACACACACACACATCTATAAAAGAATATCTTAGTTTTCTGGTTTTGTGGTATCCTGGTGTGTTGTTTGGACTTACTGAGAATTACAAGGATGCATTTTGTGATTTTCTCTAAATTTTTATTTAGAGTAATAGTATTTCAAAGCAAGAGGTGTCATTAGAGAGAATCTCATCCTGCCTCTTGTTTAACAGGTAGGGAAATGGTAACATTCAACCAGGTTACCTGACAAATCAACCACTAGTAAAGATAGTTCTACAATGTCTTGATGATATTAGTAACTTCAACTTTGTTTTTTTGTTTTGTTTTGTTTTGTTTGAGTTGGAGTCTCAGTCGCCCAGACTAGAGTGCAGTGGCTGCTCCTGGCCACCGCAGCCTCGACCTGCTGGGCTCCAGCGATC
>NW_007260282.1:0-11274 GCF_000164805.1 Carlito syrichta | reverse complement strand
CAGCCAGCTCACTTAACTCGCTAGCTACTTATATAGCCTGCAGGCTAGCCAGCTAACTTAACTATCTTACATGAATAGCTAGCCTATAGGCTAGCAAGCTTACATATCTAGCTAGTTACCTGCCTAGCCAGCTGGCTAGACAGCTGACTAAATTACCTGAGTTAACCAACCAGACAGTTGGCTACCCAGCTGACTTAACACGCTGACATCACTAATTAGCCAAGTAACTATCTAGCTGACATAACTAGCTAGCTACATACATTGCCAGATGGCTAGCCAGCTCTCTTATCTAGCTGAATTAACCAGCAAGCCAGATGGTTAACCAATTGACCTTACCAGCTTGCTACCAAGCAAGACGTCTGGTTAGCCAGCTGATTAACTAGCTGAGTTAACTAGCTAGCTACCTAGCTTGCCAGATAACTTATATAGTTAGCTAACTAGCTAGCTACTTAGCTAGCCAGCTGAATTAAATAGTTATCTAACTAGCAAGCTACCTAGCTAACAAGCTGACTTAAATAGTTAGCGGCCTAGCTAACTTGTTAACTTAACCAGCTAGCTAACTAGTCAGTTTTCTCTTATCTTGCTTGCTAGCTTGCAGACTTAATCACCTGACTTAACTCTTTAACTAAAGAGCTATCTAGCTGACTCAACCAGCTGGCTTACCCCATTAGTTATCTAGCTTACTACTTCACTCAACCTGCTGACTTAACCCATTAGCTAAATAGCTAGCCATCTGTCTTAACCATCTGACTAAATTAGAAAGCTGACTTAACTAGCTGACTTAGCTATCTGACTTAACTTTTTAGCTAGCTGAATTAACTGTCCAACTTAACAAGTTAGCTAGCTGACTTAACTACCTGAATTAAAAAGATAGTTAACTATTTAACTAGCTGAATAACTAGCTGCATTAATAATTATCTAACTAGTTAAGTAGCAGGCTTAATAGTTGACTTAAATAGTGAGGTAACTAGTGAGCTAGTTTTCTTAGCCAGCTAGCTGGTTTGCTAGCTGACTTAGCTAGCTGACTAAACTAGTTGGCTAATGAGGTAGTTGGCTGACTTAATGAGTTGGTTAATGAGTTAGCTAACTGTTTTAACTAGTTGGCAAACGAGTTAAATAGCTGACTTAACTAGTTTGTTAACGAATTAGCTAAGTGAATTAACTTGGCTAACGAGTTGGCCAACTACTTAGATTGTTTGACACATTGGCAGCCTACTAGGCTGACTTGTTAACTGGCTTAACAATTCGGCCGACTAGTTGGCCGACTATTTAGCTTGGTTAACAAGATGACTGACGAGTTGGCCCACTAGTTAACAATGTTAACTGGTTGCTAGCTCGTTTTCTGACCTAAATATTCAGCCGACTATTTGGCCGACAAGTTAGCTGATCTAACTAGTCAGTCAACTAGTTAGCTGTGCTAACTTGTCGGCTGACAAGTTGGTCGACTAGGCGGACGATTGTTTAGCTCACTTTACTACATGGATGGCTAGATGGCAGAGCAGTTACCAGACTTAACTAGTCAGCCAACACGTGAGACAATAGGTGAGCTGACTTAAGTAGTTGGTCAGCGAGAGAGCTGACTGGTAAGCTGCCTTAACTAGTTGGCCAATGAGTGAGCCGACTGGCTAGCTGACTTAACTAATCTGCTGGTGAGTGAACTGACTGGTCAGTTGACTTTAGTCGGCTGGTGAGTGAACCGACTGGGTAGAAGACTTAACTAGTTGGCCTGTGAGTTACCAGACAGGTGAGCCAAATAAACTAGTGGGCCATCGAGTGACCCAATGGGGGAGATGCCTTAATTAGTCGGCCAGTGATAGAGCAATTTGTGAGCTGACTTAACTAGTCAGCTGGCAAACAAGCTGACTAGTTAGCTGTCCTGTTGTCCTGCGAACAAACTGACGAGTTATTTTAACTTTTGGCAGGCAAGTGAGCAGACTAGTTTGCTGACTGCTTGGAATGTGTGCAAGCAGACTAGTTAGCTGACCTAATGGAAAGCGAGTGAGGTCACTAGTTATCTGACCAGCTTTCCGTGTTGCTAGCCCACTATTTAGCTAAGTAGCTAGCTGATTATAGTTAACTATAGTTAATTATAGTTAACTAGCTGATTAAGTAACTAACTGATTATAGTTAAGCTGACTTAACTATGTAGCTGACTAGCTAGCTGAATATGTGACTGACATAGCTAGCTATCAAACAAGGTATCTAGCTGTCTATCAAACTGACTTAATGAGCTAGCTAACTTGCTAGTTAGCTGGCTAGCTGACTTAACTATCTAGCTGATTAATTAGCTGACTAGATAGCTGACTTAAATAGCTAGGTGACAAGCTACATGACTACCTAGCTGATTTAACTAGCTAGCTGAATAGTTAACTGAATTGCTAGCTGACTTAACTAGCTAACTGGCTGGCTAGCTGGTAGTTTCCTGACTTAACTAGCTATTTACCTGGTTGGCTAGACGGCTAGCCAACTGGCTTAACTAGCTAGCTACCTGGCTGGCTAGTTAGCTAAGCAGCCAGCTAGCTAGCTAGAGGGCTGGCCAGCTGGTTAGCTAGTTGAATTAAATAGACATCCAGCTGGCTGAATATTCTGATAGCCAACCAGCTTAACGAGCCAGCCACCCTGCTGTTCAACTGGCTAGCCATCTGGCTTAAATAGATGGCCACCTACCTGTCCAGCCTGTTAACCAGCCATCTTAATTAGCTGACTACCTAACTAGCCAGCTGGCGAACCAGCTGAATTAACTATCTGACTTATGTGGATAGCTAGCTGGCATAACTAGCTAGCCACCAAGATAGTCAGCCGGCTAACCAGCACTCTTAACTAGCTGACTTAACTAGCTATCCAGCGGGCTAGCCAGCTGACTTAATTACCTAGCTACCTATCAAGCCAGGGGGCTAGACAGTTGACTTATGTTGATGTAACAAGCTGGACAGCTGGCTAGCCAGCTGACTTAACTAGCTGGCTACAAGCTAGGCAGATGGCTAGCCACATGAATGAACTAGGTAACTTAACCAGCTAAGCAGCTGGCTAGCCAACAGACTCAACTAGGTAACTTAACACATTAGCCAGCTGGCAAGCCAGCAGATTTAACTAGCTGACATCACTAGATAGCTAGGTGGCTAGCTAGCTTACTTAAAGAGCTAGCTACATACATATCACACTGGCTGACCAGCTGACTTATCTAGCTCATATGAAGATTTAGCCAGCTGACTAGCCAGCAAACTTATGTAGCTAGTTATCTTGCTAATCAGCTGGCAATTCACCTGACTTAACTAACTTACTCAACTAGCTAGGCTGCTGACTTAACTGGCTGAGTTAACTAGATAGCTACCTACATAGCCAGCTGACATACATAACTGATTTAACTAACTCCCTCGCTAGCTATCATATAGCTACTTGACTTAACTGACTGACTTAACTAGCTAACTCCCTGACATATCTAGCTGAATTAACTAGTCAGCTTCCTATAGCCAGCTAACTTAAGTAGCTGAAATATCTAGCGAGTCAGGTTACTGCCCATCTTACTTAACTAGCTTTTTAATTAGCCAGCCAACTGACTTGACCACTGAGTTAATGTGCTGACTTAACTAGCTACACAACTAGTTAGCCAGCTGACTAAACTAGCTGACTTAACTAGCTGGCCAACTGGGGAGCCAGTTGATAAATTGCTTAGAAATCTAGCTAGCCAGCAGCCTAACCAGTTGACTTAACTAGCTGGCTTAATGAAGTAGTCAGATGGCTAGTCATCAAACTTAACTAGCTCTCTACCTAGCTAGACAGCTGGATAGACAGCTGAATTTACTAGTTGATATAAATAGATATCCTAATGGCTAGCCTACTGACTTAACTAGCTAGTTACCTACATAGCACGCTGGATTGCCAACAGACTTAACTACCTAACTACCTAGCTAACCAGCAGGCCAGTGAGCTGACTTAACTAGGTGACTTAACTAGCTAGCCACCTGGCTATCCAGCTGACTTAACTAGATAGCTACCCTCATTGGCAGCTGGATAGCCAGCTGATTTAACTAACATACTTAACCAGCTAGCCAGCTGACTTAACTAGCTGACTTAACTAGCTAGCTACCTAGTTCTCCACCTGAGATAACTAGCTGATTTAACTAGATAGCTACCTAGCTAGCCAGCTGGCTGGTCAGATGACTTAACTACTCACTTAATTAGCAAGCCAGCTGGATGAACAACTGAATTAACTAGCTGACTTAACCAGCTAGCTAGTTAACTAATCAGCTGACTTAACTAGCTACCTACCTAGTCAGCCAGCTGGGAAGCCAGTTGAATTATCTAGCTGACTTAACTATCTAGACAGCTGGCTAGCCATCTGACTTAACTACTTGACTTAATCAGGTAGCCAGCGGACTTAACTACCTAGCTACCTAGCTATCAAGCTTGCTAGTGAGCTGACTTAACAAGGATACTTAAGTAGCTAGCTAACTGGCTAGACAGTCGACTTAATTAGCTAGCTACACAGCTAGGCAGCTGGCTAGCAAGCTGAGTTAACTCACTGACTTAACTAGCTAGCAAGCTGACACAACTAGCTGAGTTAACCAGCTAGCTATCTAGCTAGCCAGCTGATTTAACTAGCTAGCCAGAAGGATAGTCATTTGACTTGATGAGCTTTTTAACTTGCTACACCAGCAGAATAGACAACTCACTTAATGTACTGTCTTAACTAGCTAGACAGTTGGTTGCCAGCTGACTTAACTAGCTGACTTAAACAGCTAGTCAGCTGCCTAGCCAGCTGACTTAACTAGCTTGCTCCCAATCTAGCCAGTTTTCTAGCAAGCTGACTTACCTTGCTGACATAAGCTAGCAAGCTGGGTAGCCAGCTCATTTAACTAGCTAGCTACCTACCTAGCCAGAAGGCTAACAAGCTGACTTAACTAGCTGACTTGAACTGCTAGCCTGTTGGCTAGCAAGCCGACTTATCTAGCTAGCTGATTAACTAGCCAACTGGCTAGACAGCTGATTAAACTAGATGACTTAACCAGCTAGACAGTTGGCTAGCCAGCTGACTTAACTCACTGACATCACTAGTTAGCCAGGTAGCAATCTAGCTGACTTAACTAGCTAACTACCTACGTTGTCAGTTGGCTTTCCAGGTCTCTTAACTAGTTGAATTATTCAGCTAGCCAGCTGGTTAGCCAACTGAGAGTTAGCTAGCCAGCTGGCTAGCCAGTTAACTTAACTAGTTGACTTAACTAGCTAGCTACCTAGCTAGCCAGCTGACTTAAAAAGTTAGTAAACTAGCTAGTTACCTAGCTAGCCAGCTGACTTAAATAGTTAGCTGCCTAGCTTGCTGGCTAACTTAACCAGCTAGTTAACTAGTTAGCTTACTCATTATCTAACGTGTTAGCTAGGTGACATAATTATCTTACTTAACTCATTAGCTAATGAGCTAGCTAGCTGACACAACCAGCTAACTTAAATCATTAGCTAGCTAGTTATCTAGCTGACTCATCCAGCTGACTTAACGTGTTAGCTGATTACCTAGCTAGCCTACTCAACCAGCTTACTCAACCCGTTTCCTAACTTGCTAGCTAGCCAACTCAACCAGCTGAGTTAATGCAGTAGTTTACTAGATAACTACCTGAGCCACCCCGCTAACTCAACCCGTTAGTTAACTAGCCAGCTAGCTGTCTTAACCAACTGATGAAATTAGAAAACTGACTTAACTTGCTGACTTAACTGGCTGTCTTAACTAGTTAGCTAGCTAACATAACTATGTGAATTAAATAGTTAGCTAACTATTTAACTAGCTGAATAACTAACTGACTTAATTAATTAGCTAACTAGTCAGCAAGCAGACTTAAGTAGCTGACATATATTTAGCTAACAAGTGAGCTAGTTGATTTAGTTAGCTGACTTAGCTAGCTAGCTGGTTAGCTAGCTGAATTAGCTAAGTGACTTACGTAGTTGGCTAAAGAGATAGCTAACTGACTTAACAAGTTGTTTAACGAGTTATCTATCTTTTTTAACTAGTTGGTAAACGAGATATCTAGCTGAATTAACTAGTTGGTTAACGAGTTAGCTAGGTGACAACTTTCTGGCTGATGAGTCGGTCAACTAGTTAGCTGGCTTAATACATTGGTTGACTACACAGCCAACTTGTTTGCTGGCATGAAAAGTTGGCCGAATATTCGGCCGACAATTTAGCTGGGTTAGCTAGTTGACTGACGAGTTGGTCCACTAGTTAGTTCAGTTAACTAGTTGGCTGACTAATTTGCTGACCTAACTAGTCATCCGATTAGTTAGCCAACTAGTTAGCTCACCTAACTAATTGGCCGACTACTTAAATGACCTAAATTGTTGACTGACATATGGCCCACTAGTCGGTCGATTGGTTAGCTAACTTAACTAGGTGGATGGCTAGTAGGCCGCCCGGCTAGCTGACTTCACTAGTGAGCTGGTGAGTGAGCTGACATTTTAGCTGACTTAACTAGTTGACTGGCGAGTGAGCCGACTTGTCAGCTGAATTAACTAGTTCACCAGCGAGTAAGCTGATTGGTCAGTTGACTTAACTAGTCGGCCAGTAGGCGAGTCGAATGGTCAGCCAACTTAACTAGTTGGGCATTGTGTGAGATGATTGGTCAGTTGAATTTTGTCAACTGGGGAGTGAGTCGACTGCTCAGACTTACCTAGTCAGCTGGTGAGTGAGCCTACCAGTGAGTCACTTAACTAGTCAGCCTGTGAGTGAACCGACACGTGAGCCACCTTAACTATTTGGCAGGTGAGTGAGCCGACCTGTGAGGTAACTTAACTTGTTGGCTGGTGAGCAAGCTGACTAGTTTGCTGACCTGTTGGCCTGCGAGCGAGTCAACATGTTAGTTGATCTGATGGCTGGTGAGTGAGCCGACTAGTTTGCTGACCGGTTGGCAGGCCAGCAAGCCATATATTTAGCTGACCTGATGGAAAGTGAGCGAGCCCACTAGTTAGCTGACCAGCTAGCTGAGTTGCTAGCCGACAAGTTAGCCAAGAAACTAGCTGCTTTGCTAGCTGACTTAACTAGCTAGCTGACTAGCTAGTGGGCTATCTATCTGACATAACTAGCTAGAAAACAAGCTATCTAGCTGTCTGCAAGTTGACTTAACTAGCTAGCTAACTGGCTAGTGAACTGGCTAGCTGACCTAATTATTAGCTGATTCTAGCTGACTAGCTAGCTGACTTAACTAGCTACTTGACAATCAACCTGACTAGCTAGCTGACTTAACTAGCTAGCTGAATATTTAGCTGACAAGCTTGCTGACTTAACTAGCTAGCTGGCTAGCAGGCTGACTTAACTAGCTTACTAACTAGTTGGCTGGATGCCTGGCTTCCCAGCTGACTTAACTAGCTAGCTACATGGTTGGCTAGACGGTTAGCCAGCTGACTTAAATAGTTAGCTACCTGGTAGGCTACCTGGCTAGTCAGCCAGCTATCTAGCTAGTGGACTGGGCAACTGGCAAGCCAGCCGGCTTAAATATCCAGCTATCTGGCTGGAAAGTGGGATAGAAACCTGGCTTAACTAGCCAGCCACCCTGGTGTTCTGCTGCCTAGCGAACGGGCTTAATTATCTGGCCACCTCCTTGACCAGGCTAATAATCAGCCAACTTAGCATGCCAGTCACCTAGCTAGCCAGCTGGATAACCAGCTGACTTAACTAGCAGACTTAATTAGATAGACATCCGGCTAGCCAGCAGGCTAAACTAGCCAGCCACCTGGCTAGCAGGTTGTCTAGCCAACTCACCTAACTCACTGACATAACTAGTCAGCCAGCTGGCTAGCAAGCTTACTTAATGAGCTAGCTACCTACCTAGACAGGTGGGTAGCCAGCTGACTTATCTAGCTGACTTGAACAGCTAGCCAGCTGGCTAGCCAGGTGAATTAACTATGTAGCTACCTAGGTAGCCAGTTAACTTGGCACTTGAATTAACAAGCTAACTTATCCAGATAGCCAGCTGGCTAGCCAGTTACCCCAACTAGCTGACAAAACTAGTTAGCCAGAAGACTAGCCAACTGATTTAACTAGCTGACATCTCTAGCTAGCCAGCTGGATAGCCAGCTGGCTTAACTAGCTAGCTACAAATAGCTACCACTGGCTTGCCTGCTGAATTAAGTACTTAGCTACCTAGCTAACCAGCTGTCTAGCGAGCTGACTTAACTAGGTGACTTAACTATCTAGCGAGCTGGCTAGTCAGCTGACTTAAGTAGTTAGCTAACCAGATAGACAGCTAGCTAGTCACCTGACTTCAGTAACTGACTCAATTAGCTAGCCAGCTGACTTATCTATCTGATTTAACTAGCTAGCCAGCTGGTTGGCTAGCTGAATTAACTACCTGACTTAACCAGCTAGCCAGCTGACTGGCCAGCTGACTTAATTAGCTAGATACCTGCATAGCTAGCTGGGAAGCCAGATGAATTAACTAGCTGACTTAACTAGCTAGCCAGCTGGCTAGACAGCTGACTTAACTAGCTTGGTACCTACCAATCCAGCTGGAGAGACAACTGACTTAACTAGTTGACTTAACCAGCTATCAAGCTGTCACACCTAGTTGACTTATCTAGTTAGTCAGCTGGCTACCCAGCTGACTTAACTAGCTCTCTACGTAGCTAGCTAGCTGGCTAGTCAGCAGACTTAACCAGCTGACTGAATAGCTAGCCAGCTTTCTAGTCATCTGACTTAACAAGCTCGCTACCTGGTTAGCCAGCTGGATAGCCAGCTGACTTAACTAGCTGACTAAATACTGGCCTGCTTGCTAGACAGCTGAATTAACTAGCTTGTTATATAGCTAGCCAGCTGGCTAGTTAGCTGACTTTAATAGATGACTTAACTAGCTAGCCAGCTGTCTAGACAGCTGACTTAGAGTAGCAACTACCTAGCTAGACAGCTGGATATCCAGCTGACTTAACTAGGTGGCTTAATTATCTAACCAGCGGGCTAGACAGCTGATTGACTATCTAGCTACCTAATTAGCCAGCTGTCTAGCAAGCTGGTTTAACTAGGTGTCTTATGTAGTTAACCAGCTGGCTAGCAGACTGAAGTAACTGCCTAGCTAACTACATAGCCCACTGGTTTGCCAGCTGACTTAACTACCTAGCCACCTACCTAACCAGCTGACTAGTGTGCTGACTTAACTAGGTTACTTAACTAGCTAGCTAAATGGCTAGCCAGCTGACTTAAAAAGCTAGCTACCCAGTTAGGCAACTGGCTAGCCTACTGACTTAGCTCGCTGACTTAACTAGCCATAAATCTGACTTAACTGGCTGACGTAACCAGCTAGCTAACTAGCTAGCCAGCTGCCTTAACTAACTGGCTTATCTAGTTAGCTACCTAGCTAGATATCTAGCTAGTCAGCTGACTTAACTAGCTGACTTAACTAGCTAGATTGCTGATATAACAAGCTGACTTATATAGCTAGCTTCCTAGCTAGCCTGCTGAGTTAACTAGCTGAAATATCTAGCAAACCTGATGGATAGCCATCTGTCTTAACAAATTTTTTAACTAACTAACCAGCTGGATAGTCAACTGATTTAATGAGCTGACTTAACTAGCTAGCCAACTGGTTTCCAGCTGACTTAACAAGCTGAGTTAACCAGCTAGTCAATTGGCTAGCCAACTGACTTAACTAGCTGGCTGCCTATCTAGAAGCTGACTAGCCAACTGACTTACATAACTGACTTAAGCTAGCAAGCTGGCTAGCCAGCTCACTTAACTAGCTAGCTACCTACCTTGCCAGCAGGCTTGCCAGCTGACTTAACTAGCTGACTTGAACAGCTAGCCTGCTGGCTTTCAAGCTGACTTATCTAGCTAGCTACCTACCTAGCCAGCTGACTAGACAGCTGAAATCTATCTGACTTAACCAGCTACACAGTTGACTAGCCAGCTGACTTAACTCACTGACATCACAAGCTAGCCAGGTAGCTATCTAGCTGACTTAACTAGTTAGCTACCTACCTTTCCAGTTGGCTAGCCAGCTCTCTTAACTAGGAGAATTATCCAGCTAGTCAGCTGGCTAGCCAACTGATTTAACTGCCTCACTACCTAGATATCCAGCTGGCTAGCCAGCTGACTTAACTAGCTGACTTAATTAGCATGTTACCTAGCCAGCTGACTTAAAAATTAGCTAATTAGCTAGCTACCTAGCAAGTCAGCTGACTTAAGTAGTTAGCTAACTACCTAGGTACCTAGCTAACAAGCTGACTTAGTTAGCTGCCTAGCTAGCTAGCTGACTTAACCCAGATGGCTACATAGTGTGCTTTACTCGGTATCTAACATGCCAGCTAGCTGACAATCATCTGACTGAACTCGTTAACTAATGAGCTAGCTAGCTGACTCAACCAGCTGACTTTACTTGTTAGCTCACAAGCTAGCTAGCTGACTAATCCAGATGACTTAACTGGTTAGCTTACAGCTGACTCAGTCATTTGCTAACTAGCTAGCCTGCTGATTCAACCAGCTAACTTAACACGTTAGATAACTAGCTAACTACCTGACTCAAACCTGCTGACTTAATGTGTTAGCTAACTACCTAGCTAGCTGTCTTAACCAGCTGACTAAATTAGAAAGCTGACTTTACTAGCTGACATAGCTAGCTGTCTTAACTACTTAGCTAGCTGACATAATTGGCTGACTTAAATAGTTGGCTAGCTGAGTTAACTACCTGAATCAAATAGTTAAAGATTTAGCTGACTGAATTGCTAACTGAGTTAACTAGTTATATAAATAGGTAGCAGACTTAAGTAGCTTAGTTAAATAGTTAGCTAGCTAGTGAGTTACCTGTCTTAGCTAGCTGACTTAGCTAGCTAGCTAATTAGCTAGCTGAATTTGCTTGCTGACTTAACTAGTTGGCTAATGAGATAGCTAGTTGACATAACAACTTGGTTAACTGGTTAGCTAAATGTATTAACTACTTTGTAAACGAGTTAACTATTTTCTTTATTAGTTGGGTAACAAGTTAGTTGGTGACATCTTGTCTGAAAATTCAGCCGACTACTTATCTGGTTTAACATGTTGGCGGACTGATTGGTCGACTTGTTAGCTGGCTTAACAAATCTGCAAAATAGTTGGCCAACTAGTTAGCTGATTTAATTAGTTGACCAATGAGTTTGTCCACAAGTTAGCACGGTTAACTATTTGCCTCTCTAGTTTGCTGACCTAACAAGTTGGCTGACAAGTTTGGCCACTAGGTAGCTGACCTAACTAGTCGGCCCCCAAGTTAGCTGACCTAACGTATCAGGTGACAAGTTGGCCGAATAGTCGGCAGATAGGTTAACTGA
>NW_007260281.1:167952-195545 GCF_000164805.1 Carlito syrichta | reverse complement strand
CCACTTAGCTATTGAAGTACATCTTGGTTATTTCCAAGTGTCTGCAATTATGAATAAAACTGCTATAACATTTGTGTGCAGATAAGTTTTCATACCAATTGGATAAATATCAAGGAGCACAATTGCTGGATGGTATAGTGATAACCACATTCAGCTTTATAAAAAACTGCCAAACTGTCTTCCAAAGTGATTGTATCATTTTGCATTCTCACCAGCAATGAGCAAGAGTCTGTCCTCACCAGCATTTGATATTGTCAGTGATTTGGGTTTTGATTCTTTTAGTAGGTGTGTAGTGGCATCTCATTGTAAATCTCATAATTTTCAATTCTTGTTTGATATAGGCTGCCAGACTTCTTATATGCTTTATTTTCCATAAATATGTCTTCTTTGGCATATTATCTGTCCAACTCACTCATTTTTATTGTGTTTCTTATTATTGTTGAATTTTAAGAGTTCTTTATATGTTTTGACTAAACTTTCTTTATCAGATATATCTTTTGTAAGTATTTTCTCTGTATCTTTTGTTTTTCTTTTCATTCTTTTGATAGTCTTTCACAGAGCAGAAATTTTAAATTTTTTTTTTTAAATAAAAAAGGGAATTTATTAGAAGAATACAAAGGTTCTTGCAGGGAATCCAACAGCAGTAATGGTCAAAAGCTAGAACTTTGTGAAGTATAGAGTATGCTGTCATCACAAACTAATTCTGGGTTCTGCGCGGTTAGGAAGAGTAGCCATAAGGACAGTCCTCCGTGAACATGGCATAAGGGACTAGAAAGCGGATTCATTTCTGCTTGCTTTCTGATCCTTATAGTCCTTTACGCTGGCCTCAAACGTGTCAAGCACATGTTGGCAGACATTCATGAGCTCATTCAGGCCTCTCTGGAATAGCTCAACAGCTGGAAGAGCACCCCGGGTCTGAATGCGTAAATTAATTTTGCTCTCTGAAGGATGGGTCGTAGTGTAACCACAAAATTCCACTTCTGGGTTCTTCATAATCATGTAACGCAGAGAATTTCCTAGGGTATGGTCTTCCTCATGCAACACGAATGTCACACAGTGTCTATCTGTTCCAGCCGCCTGGACCATTTCCAGGGCTGTCTTCCTCTCGCCTTCAGTCATTGAGGTCTTCAATCCAGACATTTTTCTCTCCAGCTCCTGGTCCTCTTCCATCGCGGGGGCGGTTTCCGGGATCCTCAGGTGGTACTGGCGGACAGGAGCCTCAGCCCCATACCGCGAAACGAGCCGACGAAGCAGGAAGGAAGATAAATTTTAAATTTTACCAAACTGTTCAGTTTGCTCCTTCATGGATAATGATTTTGGTGTTACTTAAATACTCATTGCCAAACCCAAGGACAACTCGATTTTCTTCTGTTTATTGTCTAGAAGTTTTTAGCTTTGTGTTTTATATTTAGACCTGTGATCCATTTTAAGTTAATTTATGTGAGAGGAATAAGATCTGCAGCTACACACCTTCCTTTTTTTTTTTTTAATTGTGGATGTCCAGTTGTTCCAGCATCATTAGTTGAAAGGCTATCATTGCTCTATTTTATTGTCTTCGTTCCTTTGTCAAAGATCAGATGCTTGTGTGGGCCTACTTCTGGGCTTTCCATTTCGTTGCACTGATCAACTTGTCAGTTATTTCACTGGTACCACAATATCTTGATCACTGTAACTTTATAGTAATTCTTGAAGCCAGGTAGTGTCAGTCCTCTAAGTTTGTTCTTCTCAGTATTAAAATGGATATTCTTGATCTTTGTATTTCCACGTAAACTTTACAGTTTGTTGGTGTATAACTTGCTGAGATTTTATTTGTTTTTTGGGTTTTTTTTGAGTTGGAGTCTCACTCTGTCACCCAAACTGGAGTGCAGTGGCTGCTACCAGCCACTGCAGCCTCGACCTGCTGGGCTCTGGCGATCCTTCCACCTCAGCCTTCCAAGTAGCCGGAATTAAAGGCATGTGCTACCACGACCATCTGATTTTTTGATGTATTGTAGAGATGAGGTCTCTCTGCCCAGGTGCTTCTCAAACCCGTGGGCTCAGGCAATCCACTCACCTCAGCCTCCCAAAGGCATGAGATTACAGGCTGAGCCACCGAGCCAGGCTATTTGCCAAGATTTTAATTGAAATCATGTTGAATTTGTTGATCAATTTGGAACAGACTAACATCTAAGCATGTTGGAGGTTCTTATCCTTCACCATGGGATATCTCTCCATTTATTTAGTTGTTTCTTTCTTCAGAGTTTTATTATTTTTCTTCTATACATTTTGTATTATTTTGTTAGATTTATACCCAAGTATTTCATTATTTTGGTGTTGATGTAAATGGTAGGTTTTTAATTTCAAATTCCAATTGTTCATTGTTGGCTTATAGGAATGCAAGTGGCTTTTTTATGACAATCTTAGATGCCTCAACCTTGAAAATAATCACTTATTAGTTCCACGAGGTTGTCTTGTTCTTGTCATTTCTTTGGGTTTTTCTACATAGACAATCATGTCATATGCCAAAAAATATAGTTTTATTTTTTCATCCCCAATTTGTTTGCTTTTTATTTTCTTTTTATGTGTCATTCCATTAGCCAGGACTTTTAATATCATGTTGAATAGGCATGTGGTGAGAGGTATGGCCTTCTCTTTTACTCTATATCAGGGGAAAGGCATTTAATTTCTCAGCATTGTTTGATGTTAACTGTTGGTTTTCGGTAGATGTTATTTATCAAGTTGAGGGGGTTTCCCTCTATTTCTTATTTTCTAAGAGTTGTAAGAAGATGTTAGATTTTGTCAAGTGAATTTTCTGCATCTATTGATATGATCATATGATTTTCATTTTTAGGGTTGATGAGATGTATTACATTAATTTGTTTTCAATGTTGAAACAGTCTGACATACCTGGGATAAATCCTACTTGGTAATATGTATAATTAATTTTATATATTATTGAATTTTTTATTTGCTAATATTTTGTTGAGGAATTTTAAAATTCATATTAATGAAAAATATTGGTCTATAGTTTTCCTATCTTATGTCTAGGTCTGGTTTTACTCTTCACTCACTGTTGGCTTATAATGTGAGCTAGAAAGTATTCAATATTTCCAGTTTATTTTACTGAAAATATTGTAGAGACTTTCTATCTTAAATGTTTGTTAGACTTCATCAGTGAATGGGCTTTGAGCTTTTAAAGGAAGTTTGTTAATTACTATTTATTAGATACAGACCTACTCAGATAGTCTATTTCTTCCTTGTGAGAGTTTTGGATGTTTGTCTTCTAAGAAATTGGTCCATTTCATCTATACTATCAAATTTGTAGGCATAGAATTGTTCACTGGATGCAGAATTTTAGGTTAGTAGATTTTTTCTTTCAACCTAAATATTTCATTCCACTGTCTTTTTCTTGCATAGTTTCTGAAGATAAGTTTTATGTAATTCGTACTCTTTCTCTCTATATAATGCCCCAATAACTGACCTTCTTTCAAGGTTTTCTCTTTGTTTTTAATTCTCTACAGTTTTAATATTATATGCCTAGATATATAGTCTCTGGTATTTATACTAAGTGTTCTTTTAGTTTCCTGATTTGTAGTTTGGTGCATGTTATTAATTTTGAAAAATTTTCAGCTATTATTAGTTCAAATATTTCTCTTGTTCCTGCTTCCTTCTCTTTTTGGTATTCCCATTATGTGTATGCTACAACTTTATAAGTTATCTAACAGTCTTTAGGTATTCTGTTCCATCTTAAAAAAAATATTTGATCTCTATGCATTTAACTTTTGGGAGTTCATATTGACATGTTTTGAGTTCACCAATTCTTTCCTAGCTATGCTTAATCTATTGATGAGCCCATCAAAGCATTCATTTTTCTTAGGGTGTTTTTATTTCTATTTCCTTTAGATTTTTTTTAGCATTGTCATCCCTCTGCTTATTACCCATCTGTTCTTGCATATTGTTTACTTTTTCCCTTAGAGTCCTTAGCCTATTAATCACAAGCATTTTAAACTTCAAGTCTGGTAATTAGAAATCTTTGCCAATTCTGAATCTGGCTCTGATGCTTGCTTTGTTTCACCAGACTGTTATTTTGCCTTTCAATGTAACTTTTATTGAATGGTAAATATATCAGATAAAAGGAATCTGAGGTAGGTAGATCTTTTATGTAAAGTTTAAAGTTTATTTGGCCAAGAATTAAGCTGTGTTTACTGTATCTGTGATATCAGAGGATAAAATTGCTTATAGTGTTCTTGTTTTTGTCCCCTGTTGTCTTTGGGTGTTGATGGCCTCCAGAAATGGGATCTGAGCCTTGCAGTTCTTTTAACTTTAACTCCTTGCTGTTTTGCAAGAGCACTATTGCTGCAGTATTAACAGGTCTCAGTCTTTTAGTGAACGGAAGTTACATATTTGTTTTCCCCATGTCAAAGTCTAAAGAGACTGGAATTGGGTGTTTCCCTTCCCCGGGTCATTTGAGCTTTGGCAAAACCCCATCAGAATTAAGCTCTGGTAAAATAGTTTCCTTTGAGGGTAGGTAGTCCTTTTTGAGGAGAAGAGGGTGCTCTAAGCATATTTCAAAAATGGCTACTTGTCCCATCTATCCTGAGAAAAATAACTAAAGGACTTTTCTGTGATCTTCATGGTGAGTACCTGGTAGCAATGTTGCAAGTAAAGCTCTGAAAAGTGTGGGGACTCTCCAAGACTGGGCTTCTTCAGAGTTTTAAACTCTAAAGCTAGTCCACTCTGAGCCTCTAGGAATTCGTGAATTATATTTAAAGAATTGCTACCAACACTGACTTCAGCTGTGGACATCTGCCTTTTTGCATTTGCTCCTGGTGAGCCATGATTCTCGGCATCTGCCTGTCTGTTTCTCCAGGTTCGTCTTATGATTTCTATTATCTGATTGAGCTAAGAGAGTTGTTGGTTTTCGATTTGGTTTTATTCTTGTTGGGAGAATGAGATTGATTACTTCCAAGGTCTTTGCATGTCAGACCAGAAACCAAAGTCTGTTTATTGTGTTCTGAACTGCATTGTTTTATGCCATAAGAGCAGGTCACCTTTTGTTTAATTTTAAAAGGCAATTGCAGGAAATGTAAGTGCAAAGAGTGGGCTGTAATTTGTTTCAGTAGCACATTTTATCTGCTCTTTCTGGAGAACCAGTGTGCAATTGGAATGGTACTTTCTTGTATCTTTTCATTTAGATGATTTCAGTTGATGTTTGGACACACATACAAAATGAAAGAAGACATAGATCTACCGCGTCTGTGTCACAATGTGCATAATCACTACAAATGTTAAATATATATGGAAATCAGTTTAGACACAGTCAAATTCCTGAATCATAAATACCTATATTTCTACCTTATATACATTAGATCACCAAGTTTTATTAAAATTCTTTATTAAAATACATATTTGAAAAGCTATAGTAAATTACATTAAATTATAAACTTCACACTTGTCAATGGTGAGTGTTTAATTATCTACCTTAGATATTTATTTTAGCTTAGTGGTGGATCAATGGTTGTCCTTATTCCCAAAGACCAGAACCTCTCAACTCAAGAAGTAAAACTGAGCAGTTATTTATTTATTCGTGGTATTTTTAGATTTAAAATTATTTGCATGCAGTTAAATGTATGGATGTGCATGATTGAATCACAAATCCTTGCTACTCTGATTTGTATAGAGCCTGATTAAAATTACATGCCATAGAGAAAATTATATGCCATGGTGTCTTGTCTTTTTCCCATTTTCAAGTAGTGACATTATTGTTTCTATGCATCCCAAATAGTTCTGTTTTGTCAAAGTCCAGACTTAACCTGATACCTTCCTTATATCTAGCACACTCATAAATCTTACTTGCAAGCTTCTTTGCAAATTGAGTCAGTGACCATTCACAGTTGTATTATACTCCTGTTATTATCTTTTCTCATAGTTTTCTCACTACACAATGCTTCCTATATGAGTTTTTCACAACAAAAGTTCAAGTTCCTGCCCAGAGGGACAATGTTCTTATTTCACTGAGCATATATATGCTCAAATATTTCCTGAGTAAAGAAAGAGAACCTACATCTGCTCTGTATTACTAGGCAGTGGATTTCTCATGATTAGTAAGACATTGCATGCCTTCTTCTATTTTAGGGTCTAGAGGAATAAATAAGGACTATGGTAGGAGACAATAGAGAAGAAGATCAAGAAAGGAATTCTTGGGATAGTCAGAGAAGGCTTAACTGAAGAGGTAACACTTCAATTGAGACTTGAAGGATGTGAAGAATGCAGGAATGGGCCCCCATGCAGGAAAACCAAGAGCCTGATACCTGAAAGACTTTATTTCGTTTGAGGAATTCAAGTAAAGACACTTGAAGTCTTTAAGAATGTATCTTTTTTTTTTCAAAATAAGTATTTTTTTTATGAATCAGTATTTTTTATTATGGTTTTGTGGGGTACAGTTAAGGGTTAGGTGTACAATTACATTTCATCAGGCACACTGTTGATAAGAGGTGTTTTCCCATCCCCAGACAGATATTTGCTACTGTTAATCCCATCCCCCCCATAGATTCCCAGTACCATCAGTCATTTTCTTATAGTATTACATTGGATGTTCAATGTCCATTATATGAGTGAGAACATGTGATATTCGGATCTTTGTTTCTGTGAGAGGTCACTCAGTATTATAGACTCTAGTTCCATCCAGGTTACTGAAAAATTCATGATTTTGTTCTTTTTTATAGCTGCGTAGTATTCCATCGTGTATATGTACCACATTTTTTAATCCAGTCCTCTTTTGATGGGCAGCATGGTTGTTTCCAGGTTCTTGCTATTGTGAACAACGCTGCGATAAACATACATGTGAAGGTATCTTTTTTACAGAGTGATTTGTGTTCTTCAGGGTATGTTCCCAGTAGGGGGATTGCAAGGTCATATGTAAAGTCAATTTTTAGAGCTTTTAGGAATCGCCACACTGCTTTCCACAGAGGTTGCACTAGTTTACACTCCCACCAACAGTGTAGAAGTGTTCCCTTTTCACCACACCCTCTCCAGCAGCTGTTATTTTTTTAAGTTGTTGATAATTGCCATTCTGACTGGAGTTAGGTCATATCTCAGTGTGGTTTTGATTTGCATCTCCCTGATGATTAGTGAGGTTGAGCATTTCTTCATATGTTTGTTGGCTGTTTGGATGTCTTCTTTTGTGCAGTATCTGTTCATATCTTTTGCCCATTTTATAATGGGGTTGCTTGTTTTCTTCTTTCAGTACGTTTCAGTTCCTTGTAGATCCAGGATGTTAAGCCTTTGTCAGACCTAGAGTTGGCAAATACTTTTTCCCAGTCTGTAGCCTGTCTCCCTGCTCTCTTGATGGTTTCTTTGGCTTTGCAGAAGCTTGTCAGTTTAATAAGGAACCATTTGTCTATCTTCTCTCTTATGTCCTGTGGGTTTTGGGTTTTGTACAGGAATTGGATGCCAGTTCCGATTTCCATGAGAGTATTTCCTTCCTTTTCTAAGGTTCTTATGGTTTGAGGTTTTACATTTAGGTCTCTGATCCATTTGGAGTTAACCTTTGTGCATGGAGATAGATGGGGTCCTGTTTCAATCTTCTGCATGTGGTCAGCCAGTTTTCCCAGCACCATTTACTGAATAGGTTCTCCTCTCCCCATTGGTAGGTGGTGGGGGCTTTGTCGAAGATGAGTTGGTTGAGAAATTGAGGTTTTGCTTCTGGAATCTCAATTCTATTCCATTGATCTATATGCCCGTTCCTGTACCAATACCAAGCTGTTTTGATGATTGTAGCTTTATAGTAAAGTTTGAAGTCTGGTATTGTAATACCACCTGCTTTGTTTTTTATGCTGAGGATTGTTCTGGCTATTCTTGGACGTTTGTGTTTCCATATGAATTCCTGTGTTGTTTTTTCTAGGTCTGAGAAGAATGTCGTTGGTAATTTAATGGGTATTGCATTGAATTTGTAGATTGTCTTAGGTAAGATGGACATCTTCACAATGTTGATTCTTCTGATCCATGAGCATGGGATATTTTTCCACTTGTTCCATGTCAGCTTTGATTTCTTTGATCAGTGTTTTGTAATTTTCATTGTAAAGGTCTTTCACATATCTAGTTAGGAAGATGCCAAGGTATTTCATTTTTTTGCGGTTATTGTGAATGGAATTTTGTTTTTTATTTGGGTTTCTGTTTGTTTAGTATTGGTGTAGAGAAATGCGATTGTCTTTTGTACATTTATTTTGTATCCTGAGACTTTGCCAAAGGCTTTTATCAATGTAAGGAGGCCTTTGACAGATTCTCTTGGGTTTTCAAGGTACACAATCATGTCATTTGCATAGAGAGATAACTTGACTTCCTCTTTTCCTATTTGAATACCTCTGATTGCCTCCTCTTCTCTGATTGCTTTAGCCAGGACTTCCAATACTATGTTGAACAGGAGGGGAGAGAGTGGGCATCCTTGTCTAGTTCCAGTTTTCAGGGGAATTGGTTCCAATTTTTGTCCATTTAGGAGTATGCTGGCTGTGGGTTTCTCGTAGATGGCTTTTACTATTTTGAGGTATGTTCCCCGTATGCCTAGATGTTCAAGGGTTTTTATCAAGAAGGGGTGCTGGATTTTATCAAAAGCTTTTTATGCGTCTAGTGATATGATCATGTGGTTTTTGTTTTGACATCTGTTGATGTATTTAATTACATTTATGGTTTTACGAATGTTGAACCAGCCTTGCATCCCAGGAATGAAGCCTACTTGGTCATGGTGGATGATTTTTGAGATGTATTGCTGAATCCGGTTTGCTAGGATCTTGTTCAGAATTTTGACATCTATGTTCATCAAAGATATTGGCCTGTAGTTCTCTTTCTTTGTTGGATCTTTACCTGGCTTGGGTATCAATGTGATGTTGGCTTCATAAAATGATTTGGGGAGAGTTCCAACTTTTTCAATCACCTGGAATACCTTCAGTAGGATTGGTATCAGCTCCTCCTTAAATGTCTTGTAGAATTCTGCTGGAAAGCCATCTGGACCAGGGCTTATTTTTTTAGGAAGTTTTCTTATTACATAGTCGATTTCCTTGATTGTTATTGGTCTATTTAGGGTCTCAATTTCTTCTTGTTCAAACCTAGGTAGGTTGTGTGGTGTCAGAAAGTCCTCCATTTCCTCATGGTTTTCAAGTTTGTTTCCATACAGGTGTACGTGGTAGCCTCTAATGATCTTTTGTATTTCTTCAGGGTCAGATGTGACTTCATATTTTGTGTTTCTGATTGTGCTTATTTGGTTTTTTTATCTTTTTTTCTTGGTCAGTCTAGCTAGGGGACCATCAATCTTGTTTACCCTTTCGAAGAACCAGCTTTTTGTTTCATTGATTTTTTGTATTACCTTTTGTCTTCTATGTCCTGGATTTGGGCTTTTATTTTGGTGATCTGGATTCTTCTGCTGAAATTAGGGTTTTTGTGGTCTTGCTTTTCCAGCTTCTTTAGGTGGCTTGTTAGGTTGTGAATTTCTGTTCCTTCCATTTTCTTCATGTGTTTGTAGGGATATAAATTCCCCTCTTACTACAGCTTTCAGTGCATCCCAGAGATTTTGGTAAGATGTTTCTTCATTTTCATGTGTTTCCAGGTATCTTTTGATCCCTGTTTCGATTTCATAATTGACCCAGGAGTTGTTTAGCATCATGCTGTTTAATGTTCATGTCTTTGTGGGTTTTGGGGTGACTTTGTTGGTGTCAATGTTATTTTTATTCCACTGTGGTCCGAGAAGGTGTTTGGTAGAATTTCGGTCCTTTTAAATTTGCTTATGCTTGATTTATGGCCAAGTATGTGGTCGATCTTAGAATATGTTCCATGTGGTGATGAGTAGAATGTGTATTCTGTGGTCTTTGGCTGGAGTGTTCTGTAGGTATCAGTTAAGTCCATTTGGTCCAAAGTCACATTGAGGTTCTGGATCTCCTTGCTGATTTTTTGTCCTGATGATCTGTCTAGGGTTGTGAGTGGGGTATTAAAGTCCCTAGTTATGATAGTGTTAGAGTCAATATCTTTCTTTAGTTTTCCAAGAAGTTGCTTTATGAAAGTTGGTGCACCTATGTTGGGAGCATATATGTTTAGGATAGATATTTCTTATTGATGGATTGAGACTTTTGTCATTATGTAGTGGCCGTCTGTATCTTTTTTGATTTTTAATAGCTTGAAGGGTATTTTGTCTGAAATTAAGATCGCTACTCCTCCTTTCTTTTGTATTCCGTTTGCCTGTAATTTTGTTTCCCATCCTCTTACTTTGAGTCTGTGTGTGTCCTTTCTAGTGAGGTGAGTCTCTTGAAGGCAATATATTGTTGCCTGATGATATTTTATCCATTTTGCCATTCTATGTCTTTTCAGTGGTACATTTAGTCCATTCACATTTAGGTTAATAATTGAAATGCAAGAATTGATCCCTGTCATAAGGTTCTTACAGAGTTGTTTCTGTTTATTTGTTGTCTTTCTTTGGGTTTTGGAGTTGGTTCATGTGTGTTTTTAATCTTTTTCCTGTACTCTTGTGAAGAATGCTGTTGGTCTTTTTTTTTTCTTCTGTGTTCAGTACTTTCTTAAGTGTTTCTTGTAGAGGTGGTCTGATGGCAGCATAGGTTCTTAGGGATTGGATGTCTGGAAAAGATTTCAATTCTCCCTCACTAATGAAACTTAGTTTGGCTGGGTAAGTTATTCTTGGTTGAAATTGGTTCTCTTTTAGAACTTTGAAGATAGGGCTCCAGGTTCTCCTGGCCTGAAGTGTTTCTATGGATAAATCTGCTGCTATTCTAATTGATTTTCCTTGGTAGGTAGTCTGGCCTTTTTCTCTTGCTGCCTTTAGGATTTTTCTTTTCATAGCTACTTTGTTTAGGCAAATTATTATGTGTCTGGGAGTTGGTCTTCTCATTTGTTGTCTTGCAGGGGTTCTCTGAATCTCTTGTGTTTGAATTTTTTCATCTTTGATGAGATGAGGGAAGTTTTCTTGAATGATTTCATGAAATGTTTGTTCCAATGTGGCTTCTCTTTCTCTTTCTGCCTCAGGATGCCCAATTACTCTTAGGTTTGGTCTCTTGAAGTGATCATTCATCTCTTTTAGGTTTTGTTCTGTCTTTTTGAGCTTCTTTTCTATGCTTTTGACAGTTTGGGTTAGTTCTGTGTTTTGGTCTTCGAGCTCTGAGATTCTTTCTTCTGCTTGACTGCTCTGCTTTCCATGCTTATTAGTCTGTTGTTCATTTCCATCATAGTATTCTTTAATGCTGTCATTTCTGACATCAGTTCCTTCTTATTTTACTCTTGTCTCTCCTCAATTTTTTAAATTCTCTCCATTAATGTTTTGATGTCTGGGTTTGTTGCATGTAACCAGTCATTCTGGGGTCTCTTCATTGTCTGTGTTCCAGAATCTGTTTTCTCAGTGTCTGATTTTCCAGGGGTCTGTGTAAGACCTATATTCTTCTTTTGGTTTTTCTTCATTTGTGTGTTTTTTCCCCCCTCCCTACTGTTTCCTTCCCTCTACGTCACTGTGTTCTTTAACTCTGTTATTCAGGGGTAAAGGGATTGGTTTTACTTCTGTTTGTTCAATCTCCTATTCTTTATGTATGTCCTCTTACTTTGTTCAATTCTGAAGTTGCACAGTAGGTTGGAGGTTGTCCTTTTTGCAGTTTTGAGATGTACTTAAGGGGAGAGCTGTGATTCAAAAGCTGTCTGCAGGTCCTGGTATTCGCTGACAGGCGTGTGGATAATGTGGAACCCACTTCCCACTGCCCTGGAATCTGTCCATGCAGTGGGGCTGTAGGTTTACTCCCTGAAATAAAATGTGGTTAGCAGAGGGGAGAGAATGGAGCAGATAGTGGGTTGAAGAGGGGAGTGGAGAGATAGAGGAGTAAGGAGGGAAACAAACGAGTGTGCCAACAAATAGAGGGAGAGGCCTATACTGAAACAGATAAAAACAATAGACCACAGCAACAGATGAACCAATTGTCATACAAAAAAATAAAAAATAAAAATAAAACATGTAGTGATGTTAACATACAAGCTAACCAACCACCTTGTTAGTGTGCTGTTCCTCTATACAAAGATATGGTTTACAGAGAGAAGAAAAGGAAAAGGAAAAAAGAAAAAAAGGGAGCAATACAGTAGGAATAGAATTAAGTCATTAAACTAATAGAATCAATGAAGCACACTCTGAGACATTTTGTTTAAGTCCAATGTCCTTTCAGGTCTGATTTTTTGTTTTCTTTTCAAGCTGGTAAATTAGTTTGCAGTTAGGGTCAGTTGCCCCTGATCTGCTGTGAAGGACAGTTAAGATTAACCTCCATTCAGCAGTTTGGTCTATGTCTTTATCAAGCTTGTTTCTCCCGTTTTGGTGTTGTTACCTTGAATCACCAGCAGGTGGTGCTATCTCAGCTGCTCGCCCCAGAGGGGGTGGGGTAGGACAGGAACAAGATGACTGCCTGCCTCCGAGCAGGCAACAGGAACCCCACGCTGGGCAAGCAGCACAGTCTCAGATTCAGGAGAGGTGGGAGCTATCCCAGCAGATCTTCCCTGAAGGGGTTTGGTGTGGATCGCCTCGGCCCCGTGTGGTGTGATGTGCTACCCGTCATGGAGACTGTGGTGGCAGCGGCGATGGCAGTGGCGGTGGGGGGAGGGGCCGCGGCGGCAGCAGCAGCGGAGGTGGCACTCTTTGCACTACAGTAACTGTCCAGTCTAGAGAATGTATCTCTGACTTTGTTTTAAGAAGTACCCAGAACAGGTCAGGCTAGGAGCCACTTTCTCTTTTGTCTGAGCTAAACTGTCAAGCAAACCTCAATAATGAAGAATGCAAAGCAATGTGCATACTTTCCATTTTAAAATCACTATTTCTCATTCAAATTAAGAAGTTAGTTCAATTTATGAGCATTTTCATCTCTCCTAGGTCAACTAGACCAAACAAGGGTAATCAGAGAAATGGAGAGTGCAATTGAGAGAGAGAGAGTAGGAATGAATATCCCATTACACACTCACAAAAATGGCTGATATTTACAAGACTGGCTGGTTAGAATAGCCCTTTGCTTATTATTCTGAGGCTACTTTGGGTTCTTTTCTCAGTTTCCAAATATGTTACATGAACATTTAAAATAAGAGATCCTTAAATATTCTGAAGTTTGTCTTGTCACCTGATGCACATTCAAACTACACATGACAGATTCTCACTACAAATCATAATAGTATTATTAAAAATCATGCATTACAAACTGTTTCAGGGTAGCAATAGAGTTAACGTGAAAAGGGCCTTCTTTGCAGACGAAATTGAGATAAGAATTTCACGAAGATTAAAAGAGTATCACCACTGTGCAACCTAAAATAATGTTTGTAGGGTAGGCAGCAATAACCAATAGCTGCTAAATCTATTAATGATAGTTTAATAGGAAATCTTTGAGGTGAAATATAGATAGCATAAAATGTATCATTTTAAACAGATTTACATTATAATTTGATAGAATTAAGTATATATTTAAGTTCATTATGCAGTGAACACCAACATTCAACTCCAAAACTTCATTTTCTCTAACTGAAAATCTGTACCCATTAAACAATAACATGCTATCCTTTCCTCCCTCACACCCTGACAGCCGCCATTCTAATTTCTATATCTTCAAGTATGATTACTTCAGATACCACATATAGGTAAAATCATCCCTTTTTTTTGACTTTGGTGTCTGGCTTATTTTATTCACTTCTCATGTCTTCAAAGTTCATTCACGTTATAGCAAGAATCAGAACTGCATTCATTTTTAAGGCTGAATATACATCATTCCATGTATATACTGTATTTGTTTATCAATTCATATGTTAATGAACACGGGTTGCTTCTACATTTCAGCTGTTGTGAATACTGCTGCTGTGAACATGGGTGTATAAATACCTGTTCAAGTTCAATCTTTTTATGCATATAACAATTTTCTTCAATTTTTAGGATATATAACTAGAAGTTAAATTTTGAATCGTATGGCAATTCTCTGTTTAAGTTTTGAGGAACTGTGATACTGTTTCCCACAGCAGCTATACCATTCCAACAATTGCAAGCATTCCAATTGTTCTACACTGTCACCAACAATTGTTATTTTCTTCTTGGAAAAAATCTACAGCCATCCCAATGAGTGCAAAATGGTATCTAATTGTGGTTTTGGTTTGCATTTCCCTAAAAATCTACTGATGTTGGCCATATCTTCATGTGCTTATAGCCCATTTGATAATCTTCTTTGGAGAAATATCTACTCAAATCTTTTGCCCATTTTAAAATCAGATTTGTTGTTGTTGTCAAGTTGTAGGAATAATTTATATATTCCAGATATTAACCCCTTATCAACTATGTGATTGGCAAATACTTTCTCTCATTCGTTGGATTGCATTTTCACTCTGTTGATGATGTGTTTTGATGTACAAAAGTTTCTAATGCTGGCGAAGTCCAGTTTAACTGTTTTTTTCTTTTGCTACCTATACTTTTTGTGTCATATCAATAGAATCGTTGCCAAATACAATGTCGTGAAGAGTTTTACCTCTTCTGTTTTTTGGGGTTTTTTTTGTTTTTTGTTTTTTGAGTTGGAGTCTCACTTTGTCACCCAGACTGGAGTGCAGTGGCACACTCACAGTCACCCCAGTGTCAACCTGCTGGTCTCCAGTGATCCTTCTGCCTCAGGCTTCCAAATAGCTGAAACTGCAGGTGTGCACTACCACACTAGGCTAATTTTTTAATTTATTGTAGAGAGGAGGCCTTGCCAAGTTGTCTAGGCTGGTCTCAAACCCACGAGCTTAGCCAATCCACTTGTCTCAGCCTCCCAAAGAGCTAGGATTACAGGCTAAGCCACTGAGCCAGGTCCCCTCTTTTGTTTTAAAAGTTGTGTCACTTTAACATTTTTACTTACATCTCTGATCCACTGAGTTAATTTTTGTATATGATGCAAGAGAAGAGTCCAACTCATTCATTTGTAGGTGGATATCTAATTTTCTGGCACTATTTTGCTGCTTCTAGAATATATATTTTCACTTTTTTAATTTGAAAAGTTTCCAGTCAGTATTTTTTCAAATATATTTTCTTCTCTTTGTTTTCTTTCCTCTCCTTTGGAAACTCTCAGTATTCATCTATAGGTATGTTGGATGATGACTTACTGATCTCTCAGGCTCTGCTCATTTTTACTCATTATTTTTTTTTCTGTTTATCAGACTGGATAATTTCAAATGAACTGTCTTCAGGTTTGTCTGTTATTCCTTCTGTCTGCTCAGATTTGTTGTTGAAAGCCTCTAGTGACTTTTTCATTTTGTGTATTATACTTTTCATCTCCAGAATATCTATTTTGTTCTTTTATAGTTTCTACTTCCTTGTTGAATATTTTGTTTTTGTATACATTTTATTCCTGGTTTCTTTTAGTTATTTGTTCATCATTTTCCTTAGTTCTTTGAACACATTTAGGACATTTGATTCAAAATCTTTGTGTTTTAAGTTCAATATCTATCTTTGGTGTCACTCAGCAGCTCTGGGAGATTTCAGATTTTGATAATTCTTATGGAATATCATTCCAGTATCTGTTGACTGATCTCTAGTATTGGGGAGACATTTCTCTTTCTTGAATATTGATTAGGTAAGGCCAATGAATTCATTTTCAGATTATTAGGGACTGCAAGTATCATATTTACAGGGTATTTTTCTTTTTTAAAAAATTTACTTTAAAGATGTGGGGTTCAATTCAGGATTAGTTTTATAAGTGGACATTGTACACATAAGGTTAGGGCATCCCTTTGGTCCCCACTTTGCCTGGTTTGAGATACCTGTATTGATGTTGTGTTCCCTGCACCACCAACCCAGCCGTATCCCTCTACTGCCAATCCCTTTGTTATTGTATTAGGATAAGTGTTCAGGGTCCACTTATGAGTGAGAACATGTGGTACTCCTTTTGTGTTTCTGTGATAGATCACTGAGTATTATTGACTCTAAATCTATCTATGTTACCGTGAAGTCCATATGTTTGTCCTTCTTTATGACCATTTAATGTTCCATTGTGTATATGTACTTTTTTTTCCAGTCCAGTTTCAAGGACAACATGGTTGATTTCGTGTTTTTGCTATTGTGAATAGTGCTGCAATAAACAAGTCACCTTTCTTGAAAAAAATATATTTATGTACAGATTGTATGGTTTTCTAGAAACTAACTTTTGCTTTCTCAGGATCAAAAGTGGTACTCCCAAAAGTGGGAGAAAAATATCTCTGTCTAGAAAATGGAGAAGAAACTGGCATTGAATATACACGGGCATTTAGCATTTAAAAAATATGATTTTCAAAGTTTAGCAGTGAAGAGAAAAGAAAGAGATAGTGAGTAGAAAAAGATGGTTTTAAAATTAATTCTGGGAACTGGAAAATCATATAATCGAGTGAATTAAACTCAAAATGTGAAGAGTAAGTAGAATAAAAAGAAAAATTGGTGCTCAAAAATTTTAAAGAATATGTCAGAGACAGAGTTTGAACTGAGAGGAATAATAAGGCCTAAACTCTCAAATTGTCAGATATAAACTTTATTGGTAAGATACTCTAGTCTATATCCTTCCAGTTGATTTTTATCTTCCATTCTACCCATTATAAGAATAAATCTAAAAAGTCAAGAATTACCTATGTTTAAATGAATCCAATTTTCTTGATTGGATTCATTACTCTGTTGTCCCTGTTTTCCATTTACACATCAGGGTTGTTCAACAGGGATCCTCCTCGTTGTCAAATTATAATTTTCCTCTTTTCAACCTGTTCACTAATTTTTAACAAAACAGTCATTCCTCTGACCCATATTTAACTCCATTTTTATCTGTTTTTCCAGATATTTTGTTTCTATTGATTCTGAGAAGCTTAGACATGCTCTTTATAATTTATAGTTTTTATTTATTATAAAAATTATTGTTTATACCTGGTTGTTATTATCCTGCTGCTTCCCACATTCTAAGCAGTGTTAGGCAAACACTGTAAAACCTAACATGGCCCTGAACCCACTGCTTAGGTACAAACAGATATGAGTAAAAGAATTAAGAGATAGCATTTAAAAAAAAGTTTTACACCTGTTAGGGTCCAGACAGGGTGAGGGTGAGATCGATGGAGAGAGAGAGGCACAACAGAGAGGGGCAGCACCGCCAGAGCCAGCAAGCCAGAGGTGCCACGCTGGCAACCCAGAGATCCGAGTAGATGCAAAGTATTACAGCACACAGAAGTGAGAGAAGAAAATATTTATTTAAGAAATGTTTGCCCCAACAGACAGGGAGCAGGCCTACACTCTAGGTGATCATGGCGACATAGCCCCCCAGAGTCCTGGCTTAAATCCTTTCCTTGGAGATGTTGCACATGACTGCTGTGACTTCCTTGTCGACCACCTGTGGATGTCTTGGAGAACCTGTGATACAGGGACCCATTAATGTCCACCCACATGATCATAACCCCTAGAGAAGGGCGTGACAAGGATTCTAATGCTCCTCACCTTCACAAATGACATTTCTAGGAGCTACTGGAGGGTGCACCTCCCCTTATCTCCTAGGCATTCCCAGTGGGTAGCTTCGGCAGATCCTTGGCTTCCTGGGAGATAGGGCCCAATTTACTGGAAGATCGAATCCCCACCTGCCCCACTTCTGAGCAGTAATAACTTTTGTAATTAAAAGTTCCATGACTTTTACAATCCTTGCCCAATGCATGATGTCTTAGGCCTTGTAAATTCCCTTTACTCTAGGCAAACTTGATTGCCACTCTGAGATACCTCTGATACCTGGAAGTCTGTTTGTGAAAAGACAAAGTCGGTAAAGTTAATTTTACGTAAAATGTGCATTTCTCCAAAAGCATAGCTTCTACTTTCTCATCATTGCATCAGGATTTAAGAACGAGATGAAAAATGTCACTCTCGGTCTGTCCTTTCAACACCAGCATGTACATTAGATGTTCACGCTCCCCCCCCCACAAGTCCAGGTTGTGGTCTACTCTAGTCTGGACAGGTTGGTGAGACCTAACAAAATGAACACTTAAAAGTGAAAGCAAATTCAATGCTATGTTTACCAGTAAAAGCTGCTCCTTCTCTCTGTTTACACACTCCCGTTCATTCCCTCATTCCCACCTTTCCCTTAGCTTCTAAATGAGAAGAAATGATGTCCACCTAGCAGCTACTGAGCAGCTCCTGAGTACCCGTGTAAAATACTTGACCTATGTTTCTATTTTTTAAATGTCTGATAGAGTTTTGGGAAAAATTTGTTGTAATGAAACACAAGTTCAATTATGTTGTGAGTGAGTGAAGGTCTGAGCTGACTCATTGTACAAAGTGCTTAAAAATGTGTAACTGGAATTCATACATTACATGTTTGAACTGTAAATGCTTACAAAGTATTTCTTAATTCCTCTGATGTTCAAGTATTTTGCTGTATAAGTTTTGTCTTATTGGTTGACAAGTTAAGAATCTTTTCCAGTGGCTGTCAACAGGAGTAACTGATAAATGCCAACAAAATTCAAGGGCTTTGCCTGATTTTACTTCTAATGTTTCCTGAAACAATGCAGGTGGACTCACAAACTGAATCCCTCTGACAAAGGAAAAGAAAAAAACACACAAGTTTTACAAAGGAAAGAGCATCATGTTCCTGATACAAAAATTGTGACTTGTGCAAAAGTTGGCTCATTTGTATTGCAGAAAAAAAGTCCACACACTACAGAGGCCTTGGTCCACACACTACAGAGGCTTTGACTGATGGATTGACTATCTTAAGACTTTTAATCTCTTCCTTCCAGAGGTTGAGAATGTCACAAAGCCTTTTTGGAAAAAATACTGGTAGAATCCTGCAGACCAACTAGCTAGGTATGTAATAGGAACATGGTGTACAGTGCTACATCTGGTTGCTAAAGAGTTTGTTGACAAGTGGACAGGTGGCCACTGTCACTAACGAAAGGAGTATGGGAACCCATAAAGTTAAAAAAACTCCATAGTTCTTGCTTACCTTTCTGCAACACCAGGAAAGAGATCCCACTTCCCTCTGATGAGAATTGCCAACAAAATTCTCCCTGATGATCAGGAAGTTTAGTTATTCAGAGATGAGCTGAGGTTTGCTCTTACAATGAGAAAAGTGAGAAATTAAAGAGGTTTGGGCATAGCCCAATGAGATAGAAGAGGCTGGCTCACCTGGCTAGCATATGAGAGAGCCATGCAAGTTTTGCTGGATGACATGAAAAAATGTCTCTCAGTTGTCAAGTGACCCACTCCATGCTCTGAGTCACCATGCCATCTACCACCTTGGCAGCTGACACAAACAGAGAACATGTAAAGATTGATTAGGGTTTATTGAAGTGGGTCTTTGCATCCATAACGAAGTAGAGGGCTACCTCATTGGTGAGATGACAGAGGATGCTGTCACCTGATGAGCACCATGAATGACAATAGGGGTAGCTAAACTTCCCTTCAGACTACTATATCTGGATTTATATGGAATACTTGAGCACCTAGATAATGAGATAGTCACTAAGTATTAGACATGCCAATTTCAGTCACTCAGTGTCATTTTATTGCATAGATGTCACCAAACTATATGGAACAATTAAATTGTTCTTTATACATCTGAGAGAGCCTCCCAAAAAAAGTATTCAATACTAGGTACCAAGTTCTCCCAAATGGAGGTCTGGATACTGGCCAACATAAATACTGTTTAGGATAAGGGGATAAAAAAAGGAACTGGATGAAACCAAGTGCCATGTGGATCTGACCTAATATCCAAGGAGTTCTAGAAGAGGAGACTGATAGTTTGTCCTTAGATATCAGTAATAAAAGTAACTTAGAGAAGTTATTTGGAAATAACTCAAATATATGGAAAATAAGCAGAATACTTCTATATAATCAATACATTAAAGAAAAAACAGAAAGGTTAAATAAATATCTTTACTAAGTAAAAATAAAAACAGCATACCAAAATTGGTGAGATCCTGCTACAGCAATGCCTGGGAGAAAACGTATATGTTTTGTTGCATATATTTAAAACAAAAAAACAAAGCCCAACATTGTGTTGTGAGCCTATAATCCCAGTCACTTAGGAGGCTGAGGTAGCTGGATTGCTTGAGTTTGAGGTCAACCTGAGTGACATAATAAAAATAAAGAAGGAGAAACAAAACAACAGATGTAAGCCTCTACCTTAAAAAGCTAAAAAGAAGAAAACATTAAACTCATATTGAATAGACAATATGAAATATTAAAGACAAGATTGAAAACTATGAAATAAAACCTGGTTCTTTGAAAACATCATTACACTTGATAAATCTCTAGATAGACTGATCATAAGTACAAACTGCTAATAATTGGGATAAAATAGGGAAAGTTACTATAAATTCTACACACAATAAATAAATAGTAAGTATATTATAAACAACTTGATACCAAAAATTTAATGACATAAATATAATGAAAATTTACTCAAGAAGAAATAGATAACATGAATAGCACTATATCTACTAAAGAAATAGAATTTACAATAGAAAGAGTACTTTTTGGAAATGAAAATCCTGACTAAGATGATTTCAATGGAAAATTCTATCAAATTATTTTTTAAAAGAAACAATGCCAACTCTATACAAACACTTTTAGAATATAGAAGAGGGTGTAAGACGTTCTGACTCATTTTATGAGGCAAGCGTTACCATGAAACAGAAATCAAAAGATATTATAAAAACTAAATATGTAGACAAATAATCCTTTAAGACACAGAGATAAATATTCTTGATAAAAATGCTGATGAGTTTGTGGAACAATGGAATTCTTACACTGCTGGCAGAAATATAAAATGGTACAGATACTTTGAACATTTCTTCTCACCAGTTGCATTCAGTATTATATTGGCCATCCTAGCCAGTTCAATAAAAAAAGCAAGAAAGAGAAATAAAATTAATTCAGAATAAACAGGAAGAATTTAAAGGACTATATTCTCAGATAACATTGTTATATATATATATACATATATATATATATATTTATATATATAACAGAATCTTCACAGCAGTGACTAAGTGAAAACTGAGATTTGCAAGGTTAGAGAAGACAATATAAATACACATACACAAATTGTCTGTATTCAACCAACAAACAATTGCAAATGGAATTTGCAGTACCATCAGGAAATAAAATATTTAGAGATACATTTAACAAAATATGTATGAATACACTAAAATTAGAAAACATTGAAAAAGTTAATTTAAAATGACCTAAATAAATGAAGCATTGACTACCTTTATAGATCAGAAGAAGACTCAATATTATAAAGATATAATTTCTCCTAAATTGAGCTATAGAGTAGAGGTAATACCTACCCCAATCATAATCACAATTCAGTTTTCAGACAAAATGATGTGATTCTACAATTTATATGGAAAGGCAAATAATTTACAGTAGCAAAGCAATTATAACAAAACAAAAAGGACTTAACCTACTTAATTTGAAAGCTTATTATGAAGACTCCGTATTATGAAGATGTCAGCTCCTCCCAGCCTGATCTATAGATTCAATGAAATCCCAATAAAAATCTCAGCAAGTTATTTTGTCGGTATTATTAACTGTTACTAGAGTTTATACAAAAAGCCAAAAGACCCGGAATAGCCAACACAATATTAAAGAAGAGCAAAGTTGGAGGATTATACTACCTAACTTCAAGACTTCAAGTCAGTAATCCATACATTGTGGAATTGACAAAAGAATAGACAAATAGATCAATGGAAGAGGAGAGAGAGCCCAGAAATAGACTCACATAAATATGGTTCACTGATCTTTGACAATGGATCAGAAGCAATACAGTGAGAAATGAACAAATGGTGCTGGTGCAACCGGATATCCACATCAAAAAAAAAAAAAAAAGAAAGGAATCTAGACCTAGACCTTACAGCATTCAGGAAAATTAACCTAAAATGGATTACTAAACTATATGTAAAACCCAAACTATAAAGCTCCCAGAAAAAAAACATAGTGGAAAATCTAAAAGTCCTTAAGCTTGGCAATGACTTTTAGATATAACCCCAAAGACTCAATCCATGAAAAAAAAAGAACTGATAAGCTAGACTCCATTAAAATTTAAAATTTCTTCTCTGTGAAAGATTTTGTTAATGGAATGAAAAGACAAGCTACACATTGGGAGAAATATTTGCCAAAGACATATCTGATAAAGGATTGCTATCCAAAATTTGCAGTGAACTCTTAAAACTCAAAAATAAGAAAATAAACAATCCAAATAAAAACTAGGCAAAAGATCCTAACAGATACTTCACCAAAGAAAACAAATAGCAAATAGGAAATTAAAAGATGCATCACATCATGTGAACTAGTACATTTAAAATCCTCTTAAATAAATAAATGAATAATTAAATCAGCCCATGTTCCTAAGGGGGGGAAATGCCATCAGAGAAATGTACATTTAAACAAAAATGAGATACCACTACACACCCATTATAATGCCCCAAATCCAGAATAATGAAAACATCAAATGCTATGAGGTTGTGCAGTCTTAAGGACTCTTATTTTTCCTGGTGAGGATGCAAAATGGTACAGCCATTTTGGAAGGCAGTTTGGTGGTTTTCTGTAAGACTAAAATACTCTTATCACATGATCTAGCTATCACAATCCGTGGTATTTATGTTAAGTAACAGAAAATGTGTGCCCACACAAAAACCAGCACATGAATATTTATAGCAGTTTTATTCATAATTACCAAAACTTGGAAGTAACTAAGATGTTCTTCAGGATGTACACAGATATTCCATGGTACATCCAGACAATGAAATATTTTCTAGCACTTTTAAAATGAGATATCAAGCCAGGCTTTGTGGCTCAGCCTGTAAACTCGTGCTTTGAGAGGCTGAGGTGAGCGGACTCCCTGAGCCCGAGGGTTTCAGACCCACCTGGGAAACTTGGCAAGACCTCATCTCTACAATAAATCAAAAATGAGCCAGGCGTGGTAGTGCGGGCTTGTAGTTCCAGCTATTTGGAAGGCTGAGGCGGAAGGATCGCCGGAGCCCAGCAGGTAGAGGCTGTGGTGGCCGGGAGTGGCCACAGCACTCCAGTGTGGGCGACAGAGTGAGACTTCGACTCAAAAAAAAAAAAAGAAATAAAATAAAATGAGATATCAAGCCATGAATAGACATGGAAGAAGGTTAAATCCATATTCCTAAGTGAAAGTAGCCAAACTGAAAAGGCTATGTACTAAACAATTCCTACACTATGACATTCTGGAAAAGGCAAGAACTATGAAGACAGTAAAAAATCGGGGATTAGGAAGAAAAAAGGTATGAATAGGCAGAGTCAGAGAATTTTTAAAGAAGTAAAAATACTTTGCATAATGCTATAAAGGTAGATGCATGTCATTATACATTTGTTTAAAACCCATAAAATGGATAACACTAAGAGTGAACTCTAATGTGAGCTATGAATTTGCGGTCATACTGATGTGTCAGTGTAGGTTCATCAATTGTAACACATGTCCCACTCTCTTGGGAACATTGATAATGCAAGTGACTATGCATGTGAAATTTGGGGAAATCTCTGAATCTTCCTCTCAATTTTGTTGTGAACTCATAACTGCTCTAAACAAAAAAGTGTCAAATAATTTATACACTCTGACCAAATGCCTTATTTCAAGTAAATAAGACTAGTTTCGAATTTAAAAATTAGTCAATCTAATCCACCATATCAACACATTTAGAGAAGAAAAATTGTATGATTACATCAATGGTTGCCAAAAACATTTGGAAAACATTTTACACCGAGTCATGGTAAACATTCTCAGAAAACTAGTATAAAGTGGAATTTTCTCAGTCTTATAAAGAATGTCTATTAAAAATCTACAACTAACATTAAAGAATAAATGTTTTCTACCCCAATTCAGATCATAGTACTGAAACATAATGATAGATGTTCTAGCCAGTACAAGGCAAGAAAAATAAATAAAAGGAAAAATTGACATATTTCCAGTTTGCCAATGTCATGACTTTCTGTGTAGAACTAATGAGTTCAGAAAGTTTTCAAGATATAATCAACACAGAAAAATATCTTAGAAACAAACATGAAAATGAAATATAAAATACAATATTATTTCAAATTCCTTCAAAGAAAAGGAAATATTTAGGTCAAAATTATGTACAAATCTTGACAAAATACTTCAAAGATCTATGTCCTCACATTTCTAAAATACTAATGAAAGGCATCAAAGAATACCTAAATAAATGAATAGTTATTATGCTCATAAATTGGAAGTTTCAACATATTAAAGATGTCAATTCCCCCAAAATTGAACTATAAGTGTAATGCAATTTTAATCAAAATTCCAACACAGTATTTTGTCAACATAAAACTTATTCTAAAATGTATATGGAAAAGCATGGGGCCAAAAGTAAATGAAAACAATTAAAAAACAAGAGTAGTGATGCCTTGTGTTAAAGCTTACTATATGTCTGCAGTAAATAAGACATTGGCAGCTGCATAGACACATAGACCAATGGAATAAAACAGATAATCCAAAAATAGACCCAAACAATTATGCCCAACTAATTTGTAACAAAGACACAAAAGCTATTCAACAGAAGAAGTGTAACCTTTCAATAAATTGTGCTGAAGCAATTATTATGCAACCACAGGTAAAATAATGAACTTTAAGTTAAACCTCAGACCTTATCAAAAATGAACTAAAAATGGACATCAAACTTAAATGTAAAATGCAAAACTATAACTCTTCTAGAAAAATAAACATAGAATAAAATATTCAGAACTTAGTACTAGGTGATTTTTATAAAATATATATAAAATATTTTTACAAGATTATAAAGTTGTTTATAACACTATACCTATACCTATACATACAGCCCAGCAGGAAATACAGTATTACAGAGAAATGAAAATTCATGTTCACATAAAAGCATGTATACAGATGTTCATTGTGACTTTATTTGTATTAACCAAAAATGGGAAACAACCGAAATATATATTTCAAGCGAATGGTCAAACTGGGGTGAGTTCACAGAATTATTTTTCCTTTGGGATAACATTAGCTAAAAAAAAACCAAAAAACTTTTCTGAAAACCTAGCACTGAATTTGCCACTGTTTTGTTTGTGTTGCCTATTTAAAGAAAAAACAATGGAAAGATGAGTTTTTGCTCACTTACCTGAGAGCATGTGGTCAGCCCTTAATAAAAGTCAGTTCTTATTAACCTAGACATCTGTGAGGAGATAAGTGACAGCGCTGCATCTGGAATGTCATGACTGTGGTTTTTGGAGTGGGTGGAATGTTGATCTGGTTTAGAAAGTATCTTTAAGATTCATTTTATTCCTAAGCCTCTGTGATTCTATTCAAAATGCCTGGAATAGTTGATGAGTGCTTCTGTACTTGTGTGTGTTTTCATGGATATGATAATATGAATCCTTTTCAGAACTTTTGAAAAGATTATACGTATTTCTATAGTCTTTATAATTCCAACTCTCAAGTTCCAATTTGTCCCAAGTTGTATGTTATCTGTGTTGGCCAAAAGTCCTACTGGATAGAAAATAGTATGAAGTTTCCTTTAAAAAAAATTATATAGTATATATATATAAACACACACACACACACACACACACACACACACACACACACAACATTCATGTGACCCAGCAATCTCATTATCCCACTACTGGGTATACAGTGAAAAATAAGGAAACCAGTACAGCAAAGAAATACCTGCACTCCCATTTTCATCACAGCACTATTCTTAATGGCCAAGATATGGAATCAAATCAAACGTCTATCAATGGAACAAAGAAAATGTGGTATATATACACAATGAAATATTATTTAGCCATAAAATTAAAAAATTCTGTTATTTGCAACATCATAGATGGAACTTGAGGAAATGATGTTAAGTGAAATAAGCCAGGTACAAAAAGTTAAATAATGCATGTTCTTACTTCCATGTGGGAGTTTAAAAAAAAATGATCTCATGGAGGTGTAGAGTAGATTGGTGGTTATCAGAGACTGGGAAGTGGAGAAGGGGAAGGAGAATGAAGACAGGTTGGTTAATGGTTATACAAATACAGTTAGAATAAGTTTTAATGTTTGATAGCACAATAGGGATACTATAGTTAACAACAGCATATTTTTTATTTCAAAATAGCTAGAAGAAAAGAGTAGAAATATTCTCAACACAAAGAAATGATAAATAGTTGAGATGATAGATATCCCAATTACCTTGATTTGATCATTACACATTGTATGCATGCATCAAAATATGTACACTCCATAAATAAGTACAACTATTATGTATCAATAAATTTTTAAAAATGAATGTGCTATTGGGTTGAATACGGTTAAGATTTTGAGGAAAAATCATTATCTGAACTGAGATTAACTATCCTATTTTGAATTGATAATAATATTTGTAATCATTTAGTTGCTAATACTCAGGTTTCCAGAGATTGATCATTTGATAAAGACCATGAGAGAGAACCTGAAACTTAGCTGTGTAGTGTGTGCTCCAAATGATGACCATGGCATTTGACATAATTCTCTCTCTCAGCTATTTTTCTTCAGGAATACTTGCTAAAGGGTTTATGAAGAGAATTCTGTTCTTTTTAGGACCAAACTAATTTTTAAAAACTTTTATTTAGTTTATATTTTATTTTAATGATGTGGGGTACAATTCAGGGTTAGGTATACAAATGTTCATTATGTAGGTACCCTTGTTGATGAGGTGTGACCTTCCCCGCCCCTGGCAGATTCCCACTACTGCCAATCCCACCATCATTCTTTCCTGGCAGTTTCCCACTACTACCAATCCCTTTTTTATAGTATTACAATAATTGTTCAAGGTCCACTTATAAGTGAGAACATGTGATACTCAGGTCTTTGTTTCTGTGATAGGTCACTCAGTATTATAGATTCTAAGTCCATTCAGGTTGCTGTAAAGTTCATAATTGTGTTCTTCTTTATAGCTGAGTAAAATTTCATGGTGTATATGTACCACATTGTTTTTATCCATTCCTCTTTTGATGGGCAGCATGGTTGTTTCCATGTTTTTGCTATTATGAACAATGCTGCAATAAACATACATGTGCAGCTATCTTTTTCATAGAGTGATTTGAGTTTCCCCAGGTATATTCCCCCCCAGAAAGGAGATTGCGGGTTCATATGGAATGTTGGTTTTTAGATATTTTAGAAATCACCAGTTTTCCACAAGGGTTGTATTAGTTTACACTCCCACCAGCAGTGTGGAAATGTTTCCTTTTCCCAAGATTCTGTCCAGCATCTGTTTTTTTTTTTAAGTTGCTGATGACAGCTATCCTGACTAGAGTTAGGTGACATCTCAGCGTGGTTTTAATTTGCATTTCTTCGATGACTAGTGAGGCTGAGCATTTTTCATGTATCTGTTGGGTGCTCATGTCTTCTTTTGAGAAGTGTCTGTTCATATCTTTTGCCCACTTTTAAAGGAGTTGTTTGTTTTTTTTTCTTTTCAGAACATTTGAGTTCCTGTAGATACTAGATGTTAGGCCTTTGTCAGATACACAGTTGGCTAATATTTTTTACCAGTCTGTGGGCTGTCTTCCTGCTCTCTTGATGGTGTCTTTGGTTTTGCAGAAACTTGTCAGTTTGATGAGGTCCCAC
>NW_007260281.1:156655-167225 GCF_000164805.1 Carlito syrichta | reverse complement strand
CTTTTTATTTGGGTTTCTCTTAGTTTATTGTTTGTATATAAAAATGTGACTGTCTTTTGCACATTTAAGTTATACCCTGAGACTTTGCCAAAGTCTTTTATCGGTGCAAGGTTTTTGACAGATTCTCTTGGGTTTTCGAGGTATAGAATCATGTCATTTGCAAGGAGGGATAACTTGACTTCATCTATTCTTACTTGGATACCACTGAGCACCTTCTCTTGTCTTCTCTAGCTAGGACTTCTCAAACTATGTTGAAAAGGAGGGTAGAGAGTGGACATCTTTGTCTTGTTCTGGTTTTCAGGGGAAATGATTCCACTTTCTGTTTGTTTAGCAGTATGCTGACTGTGGGTTTCTCTTGGATGGTTCTTACTATTTTGAGGTATGTTCCACCTATGCCTAGTTGTTCAAGGGTTTTTATTAAGAGGGATACTGGATTTTATCAAAAGCTTTTTGTGCATCTAATCATATAATCATGTGGCTTTTGTTTTTACATCTTTTGATGCATTTAATTATGTTTATGGTCTTAGAAATGTAAAACCAGCCCTGCATTCTGGGGATGAAGCCTACTTAATAATCTTGGAAGATTGTTGAGAGGTGTTGGACCCAGTTTGCTAGGCTTTTATTGAGAATTTTAGAATCTATGTTCATCAAGAACATTGGCCTGTAGTTCTCTGTCTTTGTTGGATCTTTACCTGGTTTGGGCATCAATGTGGTGTTAGTTTCATAAAATTATTTAGGGAGGGTTCCATCTTTCTTGATTGCCTGGAATATTTTCAACAGGAATGGTATCAGCTCCTCCTTGTATGTTTTGTTGAATTCCACTGGAACTCCATTTCGTCCAGGGCTTTATTTGTAGGCAGTTTTCTTCTGACACAGTAGAGTTCCTGGGTTGTTATTGGTCTATTTAGGGTATCAATTTCTTCTTGTTTCAACCTGGGAAGGTTTGTGATGTCAGAAAATTCTCCATTTCCTTTAGGTTTTTGAGTTTGTTTCCATACAACTGTGCATCGTAGTTTGTGATAATCTTTTGAATTTCTTTGAGGTCGGTTGTGGCTTGATCTTTTGCATTTCTAATTGTGTTTAGTGGGCCTTTTCTCTCTTTTTCTTGATCAATTCCACTAGAGGTTCATTAATCTTGTTTATCCTTTCAAAGAGTCAGTTTTTTGTTTCATTGACTTTTTGTATTACCTTTTTGTCTTGTCTGTCCCAAAATTGGGCTTTTATTTTGGTGATTTGGATTCTTCTGCTGAAGTTAGAGTTGTGGTGGTCTTGCTTTTCCTGCTCTCTTAGGTAACTAGCTAGGCTTTCCATTTTCTTCATATGTGTTCCTAGAAATAAGAATTTCCTTCTTTGTATTGCTTTTATTGCATCCCAGAGGTTTTGGTAAGATGTTTCTCCATTTTCATTTGTTTCCAGGTATCTTTAATCTCTGTTTTGATTTCCATATTGACCCAGGAGTTGTTTAGCATCATTCTGTTTAGTGGCCATGTCTTTGTGGGTTCTGGGGGAACTTTGTTGGTGTTGATATTTATCTTTATTCCACTGTTGTCTGAGAAGGTGCACAGCAGAATTTCAATCTTATGGAATTTGTTTATGCTTGATTTATGGCCGAGGATGTGGTTGATCTTTGAACATGTTCAATGTGGTAATGAGTAGAATATATATTCTATACTTGTTGGGGGAGTGTTCTGTAGATATTAAGTCCATTTGGTCAAGTGTCATGTTGAGGTTCTGGATTTCCTTGATGATTTTTTGTCATGATGATCTATCTGGGGTTGTTAGTGGGATGTTTAAGTCCCCAGCTATGATAGTGTTAGTCAATATCTTTTTAAAGCTTACTTAGAAGATGCTTTATGAAAGTTGGTGCTCCTATCTTGGGTGTATATATGTTTAGGATGGATATTACTTGTTGATGGATTGAACCTTTTGTCATTATTTAGTGACCTTCTGTATGTTTTTAAATGTTTGATTGCTTAAAGGGTATTTTGTCTGATACTAAGATCACAACTCCTGCTTTCTTTTGTGTTCCTTTCACCTGAAATTTTGTTTTGCATACTCAGACTTTGACTCTGTGAGTGTCCTTTCTAGTGAGATGAGTCTCTTGGAGACAATATATTTTTGCCTCAAGATATTTTATCCATTTTGCCATTCTATGTCTTTTCAGTGGTGCATTTAGTCCTTCACATTCAGACTAATTACTGAGATGTAAGAGTTTATCCCTGTCATGAGGTTCTTATAAAGTTTGTTGTTGTTGCTGCTGTTTGCTTGTTATCTTTCTTTTGGTTTTTGGATTGATTCATGTGTGTTTTCATTCTCATTCCTGCATTCTTGGGAAGGGCATTGCTGCTCTTCCCCCCCCTTTCTTCTGTGTATAATGGTTTCTTAAGTGTTTCTTGTAGAGCTAGTTTAGAGGCAGCATAAACTCTTAGAGATTGAATCTCTGGGAAGGATTTTAATTCTCCCTCATTGATGAAGCTTAGCTTGGCTGGGTAGGTTATTCTTGGTTGAAATTGTTTTCTTTGAGAACTTTGAAGATTGGGCTCCAAGCTCTCCTCACCTAAAGTGTTTCTGTAGATAAATCTGCTGCTATTCTAATTGGTCTTTCCCAGTATGTAGTCTGATCTTTTCTCTTACTGATTTGGACATTTTTTTATACCTACTTTGTGTAGGTGAACTGCTATGTGTCTAGAAGTTGGTCTTCTCATTTGTTGTCTTGCAGGGGTTCTCTGAATCTCTTGTATTTGAATGGTCACTGATGAGTTGAGGAGAGTTTGCTTGGATAATTTCATGGAATGTTTGTTCCAGGGTGGTCTCTGTCTCTCTTTCTGCTTCAGGAATTCCAATTAATCTTTACATTTAACCTCTTGAAATAATGGCTCATCTCTCAGAAGTTTTGTTTTGTCCTTTAAAGCTTATTTTTTATGTTTTTAACAGTTCCATATTTTGATCCTCAAGTTCTGAGATTCTTTCTTCTGTTAGGTTAATTCTGTTTTCCATGCTTATCAGTTTGTTTATTTCATTCACTGTGCTTTTAATTGCTGTCTCAGTTATCAACACCTTTATTCTTGCCTCTTTTCTCTCACAATTCTATATATTCTCTCTATTAATGTCTTGATATCTGGATTTGTGGTTTGAGATCAGTCATTCTGGGGCACTTCAGTGTTTGTGTTTCAAAATCTGTATTCTCAGTGACTGACCTCCCAGGGCTGTGTAAGTCCCATATTCTTCCTTTCATTTTTCTTCATATGTGTAGATTTTCCACCCTACACCTTTTTTTTTTTTTTTTTTTTGCGCCTTTAATTCTGTTGTTCAGGGATGGGGGTAGTTTTTTTTATTTTGAGTTGGAGTCTCACTCTGTCACCCAGTCTGGAGTGCAGTTGCTGCTCCCAGCTGCCACAACCTCAACCTGCAGGGCTCCGGCGATCCTTCCGACTCAGCCTTCCAAGTAGCTGGAATTACAGGCATGCACTACCAAGCCAGGCTAATTTTTTTATTTACTGTAGAGATGAGGTCTTGCTGCCCAGGCAGGTCTCGAACCCGTGGGCTCAGGCAATCCACTCACCTCAGCCTCCCAAAGGAATGGGATTACAGGCTGAGCCACCGAGCCCAGCTAAGGGGGGTAGTTTTTACTTCTGACTGTTCAATCTTCTATTCTTCCTTATGTGGTTTCTCCGGTTTTGTTCAATTCTGGAGCTGGAGTGTTGATGGAGAGCTGTACACCTTGCAGCTTTGAGATTTAACTGAGGGAGGAGCTGTGATTCAGAAACTATCTGCAGATCCTTGTATCTGTTGACAGGTGTATGGGGCCCCTGGAACCCACTTCCCACTGCCTTACAATCTGTCCATGCAGTTGGGGTATGGGTTTGCCCCCTGAAAGCAAAGTGAAGTAAGAATAAGGAAAAGAATGGAAATAGGAAGAGGGGGGGATGAGAAGAAGGTGGAGAGAGAGAAGAGGGAAAACAGATGGGCATACCAACTAACAAAAGAAAAGAGACACAAAGTCAGAAAAGATTAAAAAAAATACAGATAATCATATAAACACACAAACTGACAGAAACCCTCCTAGAGATGTCCTCTCCCTCAAAAATACCCATACACAAACAGAAAGTCTAAAAATGATCGCAATAAAATGAAGAAACAAAGCAAGTATGAAAACATAACCAAACACATAAAGAAAAACAGAAGAGAAAAAAGCGAAAAGCGAAAACAAAAAACAAACAAAGAAAACGAGCGAAACAAAACTACAAGATAAAACAAAACTCGCTCTAAGGTGTTCCTGCAAGACCCACTTTCCTTTCAGCTCTGATCTCCATCCCCACTCTCTGCTCTCAGGGAAGGCTGATAGGGTCGCTCTCGGTGTGGGACAGATGCCCCACAGACTACTGTGGGCGGAACGTGGATCCGATCTGGACTCACCTGTCAAGTCTCCCACTCAGATCTGACGGATCTGTGTCCCATCCAGCATGGAGGAGCATCTGTTTCTGCGAGTTTGATGAGATAACCTCTAGGTCCCCAGTTGGAGGCGGGGTAGGGCTGAGTGAAGCTGGGCCTGGTTCCCGGTGGGAGAAAATGGCCCCATCGTATTTCCTACACGGGCGCTGGGGCTCCTCTCCAGCTCTCCTAATCTTCTGTCTCCATGGATCCCGGCTCGCAGCCCTCTGCTGACACAGGTGATGGTGTGGGCCAGGCCAGGGGATGAAGACCAGCTGCTCTCTGCTGTCTCCTCAGGTGAGCCCGAGAACAGCAGGGGATCCTGCACACTGATGGCTCCGATCTCAGACGGTGGGGGTTGCATCATCTCCAGAGGAGGGCCCCAGGTGCACAAACCCGAGTCTCCCCCAGGACAGACCTTCACTCACCCACTGGCACACACCCACTCACGCAGGGAGTCTTTATGGACACTCGCTTTTGTGGAGACTCTCCCAGTCTGACCTGTTCCGTCCCATCTTGCCGGGAGTCTCACCACCCAATATTTTAACACTTTTGCTTTCCATTCAGAGGGGTATATGTAAATTTATTTTGACCTTTAAAGTAAAAAACAGATGCCTTCCTAGTTTATAAAATAAAATGGTGAAGTAGATAGTTGTAGAGTGGGAACATTTTGCTAAACAACAACAGCAACAAAGAGTTCTGTTTTAACTTCTGCAGAGCCTTGAGACGGACCTTCACCCCCATGTGAGTGGCCTGTGCTCTCTGTCTCTCGCGTGGAGGCCAGTACAGGGGGCTATTCAGTGCCAGCAGAGTGTGGTGGAAGGAAAAGGCAGCATATTCATAAAAGACTGCTTTTAGAAACTCAAAATTAAGATTTGGTTGGAATATTTTGCTAAGCGATCTGTCCGCAGTTGCATGTTTATGATTATACTTCAAGCTTGCAAACATCAGTAGTGGTTTCCGTGCCCCTGAGCACGGATTGACACCTATTTGTGTTGCTGGATTCCTTGTAAACTGGCCATGCCATTATTCATTTACAGCAATTCATGCAGTTTGAGTCAGCAGTTATGGGAATCAGCAAAATCAGGTCTCTAAATTTTCTTGTCACTAATTTTAATTTTCAGTGAAGCTTCTTGATGATGGGCAAAGGCCAATAAACTCACAGTCAGGAGGTCCCGGGGTTTGGTCTGAGTCTGCCTCTGGTGTTGCCAATTAATGTTTCCTTCACACTCAGATTTTCTTATCTGCACAAAGTCTAACACCAGCAACAAGTATAATGACTGACATTAATCCAATGACCTCAGACAGTCTGAATACTATGGCAAGCACTTTACTTTCTTGAAGTTTTTTAATTCTTAAAAAAAAAAATTCCCAACAGATAGATACATATTATCCCTCTTGTACAGACGAGGAAACGGAGTCACCAGGATATTGAGCAGCTGGTAAGAGATTATAGGGCAAGATTCAGAGGTTATTAATATTTATCGAGTGCCTACTGTATGTTAGGCCCTGTGTAGGATTTTTATATACATTATTTTATATAGTTTTATACAGTATGGCTAGCTCATATTGTCCCCATTTTACAAATTAGGATGTTAAGGATCAATATTACTTGCTTAAAGAAATGATGGGTGAGTGGAAAAACTGGAATTGATATCCAGATGTCGCTGAGTGTAGAAACCATATTCTATATGCTACAATTTTTGTCTCCTCATAACTTCAGGAGTGCAAATGGCCATGAGTGATGGATTGTGTAATGGACTGAAATGTTTAGTTACGTATGTAATGTACTGGATTGGGAACATTCATTTAAAAGTCTCCTGTATATTTTGTTGCTGTGTCTCATTTCTAATCGGTAGAAACCCATACTTAATGACAGGTAAACCACTACACTTACTCTCTTTGTTCCCAAAATAATCATCATTGCACATTCAAATATATTTTATTTTGAGATACGTGATCTGTTGTTAAATTGATTTGCTATTTTCTTATGAACAATTGAATTTGTATGTGTCAACAACTTTTCTATTAGTGAGACTGTGAGATCTTATTACTCAGTGTGACATGGCTGAAAGCTAAGGGAGTCTCAGTCATTGCTGACTTGAGTTCTAAGTTTGGGTCAACTATTTGCTGTGTGACCTTGGCAATATTATTTAAACTCTCAGAGATTTCATCTGTTTATCTATTAAAAGTCTGGAATAACATTTACCTCAATGGATCTACTATGTTAACTTAATTAGAGGTGCACTCATTACCCAACACTTACTACTTTATTTTATGTAAATTGCTAATTAATATTTGCTTCTGTTTACTCATTAATTTAAATAACTGTAAAGACAATATTCAGGTCCAGGGACATGTTACAATAGGCACTCAGATAATGTCTGTTTAAAAAAAGAATGCTACTTTTGCAAATTATTTCTAAATAAGTCATGTAACTTGTGTAGAAAATCTCAAATATGCACACAGGATCTAATTTTAATGTTTTCATCACTTTGGCTGAGGGTGGGTAGGAAACATTTCTGATTCTGAGAACCAGAATATAGAATAAAAAGACCTATGAAATTGGGTCAGATCTGGGTTACGTGTTCTACACTTATAATTACTGTATCAATTTGGTGAGTCATTTAAATTCTCTATCCCTATTTTTAATCTATGAATAGAAAAAATAAAAACATTTTGTTTTTCATCTGTAAAATAAAGTGCTAAATGTTTTCCATTTGCAATTATGATGCTACAGGGAGATGTTTCTGTAATTTTTCTACCTCTTCTAACTTTGAGCTAGTTTGCAAAGATTCTTATACTATATATTGAAGTTTCTTCCGATTCCTTGCCACCATGATGTGCTTAAAAATGCCTGGAATCTCATCCTAATATGATCAAAGACAGTGTCACTTGTTAATCTGACAATTTATCTTAAAGAATTTATGTTTGATGCCATGATACACATTTATAAATGTTTTGAAATAATTCATTTAAATCTGCTCATTTTCTATTCAAAAAATAGTATTAACTTGGATAAGGCCACATGATCCTGATTTTCTGAATCACAATGCACCTCATTATGCAGTTGATCACTTGAATTCTATTGTCTTGCTGTGTGAGTGTTCTTGGTAATTTCTTTTTATTGCATTCCATTATTATTAAATATTTCAATTTGTGGAATTGTTCTTGAAGAGTCTGAGTTGAAAGTGCTACTATGTAGTCACACAATATATGTATAAATTGTTTAAAACTTGACATGCATCAAACTGAATATGCCCAATTTACGCAGTGGTATAGAATCACTTCTTTGCTTAAATGCAATATATTCTAAAGTATATCATGTTTTAAATCTCTAGTAAACATGACTTCATAATCTTTGAAGCACAAGTTTATAAAATAAAAATGCTTAAAGAATAGCCAAGGATAGTGACATTTACATAGAGGAAACAAAAATTTGCTTTCTCATACTTTTTTGTATACACTTAAAGGGTACAAGTGCAGTTTCATTACATTGATATATTGCATAGTAGTGAAGTCTGCTGTTTTAGTGTACCCATCACCCAAGCAATGCATATTGTAGCCATTAAGTAATTTTTAATTCCTCATCCCTATTCCACCTTCTCACCTTTTCAAGTCTCCAGTGCCTATTATTCCACTTTCTATGTCCATGCTCACATGTTTTTGCTTTGTTTGTTTGTTTTCAATGAGAAAGCAGGATTTATTGAGAGGACAGAAAAGCTCCCACAGTGGGAGGGGACCCAAAGGGGCTGCCCTGCTTACATGTTTTTAATTGTTATTTTGTGTTAACTTCTTTCAACTAAGAATTGATACAGATTCACCTGGATACCTCCAAGTGTTCTGGGAATGGCAGGATTACAGTGATACTGCACTGTGTGGAATTGCCCCATCAATTAGATGCAGGAAGGATCAAGACAATGAACAAAAAAGGAGGATCTCATGCCACTTTTTTACAGCAATGCCGCTATGGGGAGAAAAGGCTTGAGGGCCTTCATTGAACAGAATATGAGAGGAGGAAGCCCAGCCAGGAGAGAGTTTGGGCCAGTGCCTGCATCTGGATGCAAATCGACAAAGTTTGGCACAATGAGACATTAAAATATGTTACATTATTTTAAATGGTAGCAGTTGACAATTATGCTAACTGGAAGCTACATATTTATTTTTGGAAATAGGTAATAAATGATTAACTCTGAAGTGAGATATTGTTCAAAAGCCAAGCATATGTGGATAAATCTGAACACTAAGAAGAGTTCCATTATTAAAATATCTCTGTTTTGGCATTCTCTGAGACACAGTGCTCTATTTATAGTGTAGAAACATTTTTGCTATAAGGGAAAGATAAATATTCGTGTCATTGTCCAAATTGTTCTTCCTAAGATACTGTTCATTTACATTTCAAAATTTTTCCTTTTTCTGATTTTATTAACTTACGTGATTCATCAAAGATATGTTTTAAAAAGGCAGACTAGAGAACTCCAGGTACTCACCGCCCCCAAGAAACTAAAATAAAAAACCAATATACATACAAAAGTAGGTTTGTTAGAATTCTAAAAACCATTTAAGAAGGTTTTTTTTTACAACAAAGCAAATGCCAAATCAAGAAGAAAAAAAAAAAACTCACTCAAAACGGTAGGAAATCTCATGACATTTGACTTTCCCTTATCCCATCTCTTCTTTAACACAGTGTGGTATGGTCGAGAGGAAAATACCCAATTCCCAGTTCCTGCCTTGGGATGGAAAGAAAAGAGTGGAATTTGCTTGTACCATTCTGGCTTGTGTGGAGGTTGCATAAGAGACTGGTTTCTGTCTTGCCGGATTTGAAAAGCTGATCATAATAGGTGCAGGGTTTGAATAGTAAGTGCAAGGTCATTGAAAGCAGTGCAGGCACCATAGTGCATAAGAACTCAGGAGCCAGTAGACCCACTGGGGAACAGACAGGTCAATACAATAGCATTTCTAAGACTTCTGAGAAGAAGCCAGGATGGGGCTCTGGTAGAAATTAAGACATAAAAACTTTGCATGTGAAGAACTAGAACAAAAGCATGCACACAAGCCCAGGGAAGATGCATCTCCAGAAAAAGTGTGAGAGGAGCCTGTATCTTTATGGCAGGATGATTAGTTAAGTTATTCCCCTGCACAGCCACCAATCTACACAAACTGGGGGGCAAGCCTGTTTTTGCCAAATGTTCAATTTTCAACAAAAAAAATCACAGGGCATGCAAAGAAAGAGGAAAGCACAGCCCCTCCAAAGGAAGAAAACAAATCTCAAGAAACTGATATTAAACAACAACAGGGCTTGACTTACTTGATAAAGATGTTAAAACAATTGTTTGACATATGCTCAGTGAGCTGAAAGATAACATGAATAAACATGTAAACAAACTCAGGAAGACATTTTATAAACAAAATGAGACTATCAACAGAGATTAGTTTAGAAATTATTTAAAATAAATAAACATTTTAAACCCCAAAAGTAGAATAACTGAATCAAAAAGTTCACTATAATAGTTCAACGATAGACTTGATTAGGCAGAAGAAAGAACCACTAAACTTGAAGGTATGTCATTTATAATTGTTGAGTCTCAGGAGCAAAAAGAAAAAAGAATGAATAAAGGTAAACAGAGCCTAAGAAACTTATGGGGCACCATCTTGTGAACAAAAATATGTATTATGGGATTACCATAGGAGAAAAGAGAAAGGGGAAGAGAGCATATTTGAAGAAACAATGGATGAAAACTTCCCAAACATGAAGAAAGAAATGGATATACATATACAATAAGATGAAGTTGAAGTAGGATAAATGCAAAGTGACCCACACAAGGCATACTCCAATCGAATTGTTGAAAGTCCAAAAAAAAAAAAAATCTTGAAAACTGGAAGAGAAAAGTGACTTGACACGTCCAAGGAAGCCTCTATGAGATTAACTGTGGATTTCTTATTAAAAATCTTGTAGATCAAAAGGCAGTGGGATTATATATTTAAATTAATTTTTTAAAAAGTCTGTCAGTGAAGAATACGATATCAAACAAAACTGTCCTCCAAAACATGAGGGAGAATTAAGACATTCCCAGATAAGCAAAAGCTGAGGGAGTTTGTCACTGTTGGAAAAGGCACTCTTGTGCATACAGTCATTTGA
>NW_007260281.1:146079-156482 GCF_000164805.1 Carlito syrichta | reverse complement strand
CAGTTCTCCTTAAACTCTCCCAAAATATTGAATAATATAGAATACTTCCAAACTTGTTCTTTGAGGCCAGGAATACTCTAATATCAAACCCAGATAAAAAACACTACAAGAAAATAAAACGAGAGACCAACTTCCATAATGAATATTGATCAAAATCCTCAACAAAATACTAGCTAACAGAATTCAAAAGTTTATTAAAAGGGTTATACACTGTGACCAAGAGAGATTTATTCCTGGAATTCAAGAATTTTTCACCATATGAAAATCTATCATTGTAACATACCTCATTAACAGAAAACAAAAAGACAAAAAAAAAAGCAAGCATCTCAGGAAAAGTATTTGGTAAACTACTTTAATAAAATTCAAATTTTATGATAAAAACACTCAACAAGCTAGAAAGAAAAAATAGAACTAGCTCAACTTGATAAAGGTCATATATCACACTTAATGTTGAACGACTGAAAGGGTTTTCTCTAAGATGAGTAGCAAGACAAGGATACCCGGTTTTAATACTTTTGAATGTAATACTGAAAGTTGTAGCCAGTGTGATTAGACAAAAGAAAATTCAGAAAGACATTCAAAATGGGAAAGAGAAAGGTATGTTATTTATGTTCTTAGACCACAGTATCTTATATGAAAAAAAAGCTTAAAATAGCCTAAAAAACTGTTAGAACTAATAATTTAGTAAAGTTAGAGGATGCAAAATCAACAGATAAAAATAAATTGTTTTTCTACACTAACAGTGAACAATGAAAAAGGACATTAAGGAAACAATATCACCTACAATAGTATAAAATATAATAAAGTGCTTAAAAAATTAAGCAAGGAGGCAAAATATTTGAGTACTGCAAACTGCAAACTGTTTTGCTTTTGGCCATCTCAACAATGATGGACATTATCGCCTGTTTATTTGCCTGATTTATGTTGCCTGATTATCCCATGATAGTTTCTACGATACAAAGAGCAGCCACACCATGTTTTGTTTCATTGGCTGTCTAAAAGTATAATAAAAACAACTCACAGCTATGCGTGTTGCTTCTAATTTTATCTGTATACACTTTATGATCAGAATCAGCTCTAATTACTTTTTTCCAAACTTTACATTTCCTGATGTATGTCTCATACCCTAGCCATTATGTACTATTTTTTTGTAAAATGAAGACAAAACATTCTCTTGTGGTCTTCATCAAACCTTACCTAATTCTATTCTTAAGAGACACAGTAAGCTAATTTAAGAAATGAAATTTTATTTATCAAGGAAAAAGTCCAATTTACCTGGAATTCCACTACTTAATACCAAGGAGCATCTATTCTCATTGTGATACATAAAATACCTTCAAACTTTCTCAAGGTAAAAGAGATTGTCTCACCAACAACTAGTATTACATTGTCTTGATCTGTGTTATTTGTCATCTCTAGCTATCTAAGAGTCTAAAATACATTTAATCTTAAAGAATCACACAGAAAAAAAATGCTACTCTTATACTGTTAAATTCCAAAGTAGAAAAGACTTTTGGGGGTTGTTAAATAAGACCACAACATGTCTAAATGATACTCTAAAATTCTGGTAAAATGTTTATTTGATGTTTATAAAGTGAGTGATATTTTAGTCAATTGAATATTAACATAAGTTAACATGCTGTGGGAAAATTAAAGAATGATACTCTGTGACAGTAAACCCTTTAACTGAACCAAGCTTAAATTATTTTAATGTTTTATGTCACTTATTTATTTTTCCCCAAAGAAATGGTCCTTTTATCTCAGGCCAAAACAAGAGTTTAGAGCATGAAAGGAAACGAGAGGAAGACAGAGCAGGCAAAGAACTATAAAGACAGATCCTAGAATGGGAATAAAATTTATTGGAATTAAGAAGGAATTGCCTTCTTTCTAGTGATATCTTAGTACAACCAACATAAAACAAATCATTGTATCCAAGGCCAGTTTGTTGTGTGATGTCCAGAACTCATCACATCTGTAGCCATTTCATAGATGTCAACTGGCTCAGGAGTGGCCCTAAAGCCTACTCTCTTAGAAGATATAACTTAAAGAGTGTAAAATGCAATAATCTATGCTGGAGTAGAAAACAGTGAAGGGAAGAAATTTAAATAGTTTTCAAGATAATATATGAGAAAGGCATATGCAAATGTCAAACTGCAACAACTATATGTTTTTTGTTCTATTTGTTGAAAGCATCTGACTGGGCATGGTGGCTCAAGTCTGTAATTCCAGTACTTTGGGAGCCTGAGGCAAGAGGATTACCTGAGCCCAGGACCTTGAGACCAGCCTGGGCAACTTGGTGAGACCTCGTCTCTTTAATATATCATTGAAAAAAAAAGTTTTTTTTTTAAGTTAGCCAGGCATGGTAGCAGGAACCTGTAGTTCAGCTACCTGGAAGGCTGAGGAAGAAGTATCACCTGAGCCCAGCAGGTCAACACTGGGGTGGCTGTGAGCATGCCACTGCACTCCAGTCTGGGTAACAGAGTGAGACTCCAACTCAAAAAAAGAAAGAAAGAAAGTTCCAGTAAACACTCTATGCACTCATCTAAGAATAATTCAAAATTTTGCCACTTTAAAAATCAACTCCCTCTCAGGTCTCCTCCCATTCTGGGAGCTTTTCTGTCCTTGGTAAACCCTGCTTTCAAAAAACAAAACAAAAAGACAACTCTTTTATCATTTTAAACACCAATTATTCTCAAAGATAAATCATCGTTTTCTCTCTTCCAGTGAAATTAAACATTCTTATTAATAGTTTAGCACTTATATAATGGCTTCATTTTTGTTGATTGAACTTGCTTTGTGAATGAGTTCCAACAGCATAAACTAAAATGCCAGAACTTTAAGGGTGAAATACAGCAGAAATTCTATTGCTTTATGGGGAAGGGAACTCAGTAAAGTAATATGGGTTGAAGAGTAATGAATTTAAAATAAGTGTAAAACGGGGCACCTAACATGTACAATGATAATAAATTTTATGGTAGGACCTATAAATGTACCCACAAGTGTAAAATAAATGGTTGGCTCTAATCTTTTTAGTTCTCTGAATGGATTTGAATCCCAGGAGAGTAAGACACCTGGGAAAGAGTTAGCCTGGGAGAAACAGTGTCTCCTCATAGATGTCCAATAATTTAGTACTTTATAACTTGGGTTTCCCATACATTATCCTATTTGAGTTTCACAGTGGTTCAGTGGAAAAATGCAAATGCAGTTCTAGAATCTCACACTGTCTAAGAACTGTTTCCTTATTCCATCTGAATCAAGTTTTACCGAGAATGCTTTTTTCCTTAGAAGAAACACACAAGACCTCAGGTATTTTAAAAGTGGAATGCCAGTCCAAAGTCACATTCGGGTGATTAAAAGCTTATTATTTTTCTTTCATCCTTGTTTTTGATCCTCATTTTCTTTTACAGACAAGCATTGGCTACTGATGTAGTTGGAAATGTGTCCCTTCTAAAAATCATGTTGAAATGCAGTCCTCAGTGTTGGAAGTAAGGCCTAGTGGGCGGTATTTGGACCATGATGGTGGCTCCCTCATTAATGGCTTTGTGCCTCCCCACATGATGAGTGAGTTCTCACTCTCTCAGTTTCCACAAGAGCTGGTTGTTTGAAAGAGCCTGATAGCTCCCTTCTCTCTCTTGCTTCCACGCTCGTCATGCGACACACCTGGTCCCTCTTCACCTTCCACCAAGATTGTAAGCTTCCTGAGGCCTCACCAGAAGCAGATGCTTGTATTATGATTCTTGTATGGTCTGCAGAACCTTGAGCCAAAACAAACCTCTTTTCTTTATACTTTTCCCAGCCAAAGATATTTCTTTATGGCAATGCAAAATGGACTAATACACCTATATACAAGCAACTTTATATGATTTATGAGATAAATAAAACCTTTAATACACATATTTTATGAGTTACTTTTTAATTTATTAAAACGACACTTTAAAAATAGACACTCACCTGGGCACAGTGGCTCAGCCTGTAATCCCAGCACTTTGGGAGGCCAGTCAAGGAGATAGGATTGCCTGAGCCCAGGGGTTCGAGACCAGGCTGGGCAACTTGATGAGACCTCATCTCTACAATAAATCACAAAAACTAGCTGGGCGTGGTGGCATGCATCTGTTGTTCCAGTTGCTTGGAAGGCTGAGGTGGAAGGATCTCCAAAGCCCAGCAGGTTGAGGCTGTGGTGGCAGTGAGTGTGCCACTGCACTCCATCCTGGGCAACAAAGAGTTAGACTCCAACTCCAAAAAAAAAGGAGATACTCTAGGAATAGAAGTATGGGAAATCAGAGAATACAGAGATACACTTTTGACAAGATAAAATTACTTCCCTTAACTGGAAGACTGATTTTTTATTTTTATCTAATGAACTGTGATAGGAACAATTGGAACTGGAACACTTTAGATATGGGCTAGTTGTGTGTCTAAACCCTTCTTTAACAAATTTACAATCTAGAAAGAAAGAAGGCAATCAGATACTACAACTTGTAAGTGGTGCTGGGGGAGATTTCTAGAGAAAAAAGTGCTGGCCTATGAAAATTTCATGAGAGTCTACTGATTTAAACCTGTTCAAGAAGTAAGCAAAAGACTGATAACAAAATATGCATTCCAAGTACCTTGTTTATTTAAGAGTGGTATGTTGGTTTTCTGCCACCCTCTTTTTGAAACTCCTCCTTTGTAAACTGTGATGCTTTGTGACAACTCTGCTCAGTTCTCCTCCTTGGCCTAATTTCTGACATAGGTGACCATAAACTTCTTCCCCCATCTTCTTTCCTTCTCATTCCAATTCTTCACTTGGTAACTTCATCAATTTTACCAGGTTTACATAGTTATCACTTCTATATGTGTTCAGGCTCAATTTCTCTAATTAACTCCAGGATGGAATCTACTGTGGATTGTTACTATTTGGATATCTTGCAGTTACCTCAAGCTTAACAAGCACAGAACTATTCTAGGCAGCAATTTTCTAAAGCCTGCTCCCCTCCTAATCATAAATCCCCCCTTAACACTTAGGCTTGAAGTCTTGGAATTATCTTTATTTTTCAAGCATCATCTCTTATAATACTATATTTTTATACATTCAGATCTCCTCTCTCAAGTTGCCAGAGGTGCCTCTATAATATTTATTAGCAATATACATTTTCTACTTCAAAAAGTTTAGGTCATTTGCCAAAGAATAAACATCTAAACTCTTCATTCTTGTACTCTTAGTTCTCAGGATTGGAATCGATTCTTCTGTTTCTTACTCATCCATCCGAACCTCCAACACTTCTGCACATCTTACTGAAATCTCCATCAGCCTATGTGATTGTATGGCTCAAAGTTCTATATAATTGCTTGGCTCGGTGGCTCAGCCTGTAATCCCGTGCCTTTGGGAGGCTGAGGTGAGTGGATTGCCTGAGCCCTTGGGTTCGAGACCCACCTGGGCAGGCGAGACCTCATCTCTACAATAAAAATAAAAAAATTAGCCGGGTGTGGTAGTGCGCTCCTGTAGTTTGGGCTACTTGGAAGGCTGAGGTGGAAGGATTGCTGGAGCCCAGCAGGCGAGGCTTTGGTGGCCGGGAGCGGCCAATGCACTCCATTCTGGGTGACAGAATGAGACTCCAACTCAAAAAAAAAAGTTCTATATTTTCATTGTAAAGTACACAATGTGAGGTTTAAAAGAAGGCAGTCTTTTACCTCTTGTGAAAGTCAGAGGGAGCACCCTTCTAACACCAGCTACAGGCTCAATGGATTCCCAAACCACCTTCAGCCTTGATAATTCACTGGAAAGTTCACAGCACTCATTGAGAAGTTCCATATTCATGGTTATGGTTTATTCTGAGGACAGGATACAGAATAAAGTCACCCAAATGAAGAGATGCATAGGGAAGAGTCTAGGAAAGTCTGCAATGTGTGACTTTCTGTTGTCCTTTCCCCATGAAATGAGAACAGCACTTCCTGACATCAGTGTGTGACTTTGCTTGTGTAGTGTTGCCAACCATGGAAACTCAGCTGAACCTTGGTGTCCAGGGTCTTTACTCGGGCCTACACCATGGTGGCATGTCCAAGAAATCACTGCCAAATTTAATATCATGAATGTTTTCCCCTGTGTTTTCTTCTAGGAGTTTTGTAGGTTTTGGTTTTACATTTAGTTTTTTTTTGTTTTGTTTTGTTTTTGAGTTGGAGTCTCACTCTGTCGCCCAGGCTGGAGTGCAGTGGCATGCTCATGGCCACACCAACATCAAGGTGCTAGGTTTCAGTGATTCTTCCACTCAGCCTTCCAAGTAGCCGGAACTTACAGGCATGCTCTACCAAGTTGGCTAATTTTTTATTTTTATTGTAGAGACAAGGTCTCACCATGTTGCTCAGGTTGGTCGTGAACCCATGGGATGGCATTAATCAAATGAATGCTAGTGTCACCATGTGACAGGCAGGACAGTCAAAGAAAATGGCAGAATTTCAGTTGAAAGTCATGCTACCATAATTTAATTCAACTTCAAAAAGCAATACATATCTCATAAAATTTATATACATTTTTTGGAACCCTGTATATGGAGTTAATATCCAGAATAAATATATACGCATATGGTAGGAATATATATATAATAACTCCTACAATTAAACAAGGAAAAAATTAAATAACCTGATTAAAAAGTAGGGAAAACTACTTTTGTTAGATGGACATTTCTCTAAAGATGATATACAAATGGCCAACAAACATATAAAAAGATGCTCAACATCACTAATTATTAGGGAAATGCAAATAAAAACCACTGCAAATAAAATGACAGCCACTATGGAAAACAGTATGGCAGTTGCTCAAAAAATTAAAAACAGAGCTACCACATGATACAGCAATTCCACTTCTTATATGCAAAGTTTAATTTTATGTATCATCTATACTGTGCTATGGGGTGCTCAGATATCTAGTTAAACATTATTTCTGGGTATGTCCATGAGGATGTTTCTGGATGAGACTAAAATAGATAAACTGATAAACCTCATCCAATTCACTGAAGGCCTGAGTGGAATAAACAGCTGACTAAAAAGTAATTCTTTCTCTTTTCTTGATTGTCTTTGAACTGGCACACTGGTCTTCTACTGCTTTCAGACTGAAACTTATATCAGGCCTTCAAACTCAGATCCTAGCTGTACCATCCTCCCTCACGGGTCTCCAGATCGACAACTTCAGATCTTGGACTTCTCAGCCTCCACAATCACATGAGATAATTCCTTATGGTGTTATATACACACACACACACACACACACACACACACACACACACACATAACTTATACATATAAATATATATATACAATTCCTTATGGTTTTATATATATTATATATGTAATAATACTGGAGAACCCAGTTTAATATAGTACATGTCCAAAAGAACAAAACATAGAGTCTCAAGGAAATGCTTACACACTTATATTCACAACAGTACTAGTCTCAATAGCTAAGAGGTGGAAACACTCCAAATTTCTATCAACAGAAGAATGAATAAACAAATTGTAGTATATACACACAATGGAATATTATTCGGCCATTAAAAAGAAAGAAGTACTGATACATGCCATAACATAAATGAACTTCAAAAATATTATGCTAAGTGAAGAAACCAGACACAAAGGACCACATATTATTTGATTTCATTTATATGAAACACCTACAATAGGAAAATCCACAGAAATAAAAAGCAGACTAGTGGTTGCCAGAAGCTGGAGAAGGGGAAACTAGGGAGTAACTGCTCAACAGATATGGTGTTTCCTTGTGGAGTGATGAAAGTATCTTGAAACTAGAGAGAAGCAGTGGTTGCACAACATGGTGAATGTACTAAATGTCACTGAATTATACACTTAAGATGCTTAATGGTTAATTCTATGTTGTGTGAATTTTATATCAGTATAAAAATTCCGTGACAACATATCAATTACATGCTCCTGTTATATCAAAATTTACTATTAAATCTTTATATGAGGTCTTTCCAACTTGAGATTGGGTTCCAGAATATAAATTTAGTCAAATGCACACATTGTTGTAATATGCTGCATTTCAAATTGCATGCACAGGCTTTGAAATGTTTAATAAGCATGTTACAAAAAAAGCACAGTCAATAAAAAAGTAAAGTTCCCCATTTAGGATTTAACTGCTTTGTTTAAAAAAACTCAAAAAACAGTGCACTAATATTTTACTTAAAATTTAGATATCATTCATTAAAAGTTAGATTACTAAAATCTAAAATATATTCCAAAATGTCAATGAAGTTAAATTACTTTGTCTTATAAATTATCTCCTAAAGAAAACTCTCAGCTGCCACGTTATTCTTCTCCACTTAGTTTGTCAAAACAATAGTCTGTTTTTACAATTATTTCATCTCTAATCATAAACATTCATTGAATATTCTCAATAGCACATCTTATAAGTTTATAACTACCATATTTTCCTCTAGGAGTGTGAAATAAGAAAACGGTGATGGCAATGAATCTACAGTCTGGTCCAAAGAGATTTGAAACTCCCTGCTCAAATGTATGTGTTTATTTTGTCTTCGCTTGCCAGAAAAAAGGTTCAAACTAACTCTCCTTGTCAGCCCAAACCCTACTTTACTAATGATTTGGTAGAGCAATATACTCCCTTCATTTAAAATTTTAGAGTGATATACTTTCTTCTGTCAGTGAAATATCCACATAGTCAGAAAGTGCAATGAATTAAAAAATAGATGTGGGAGTTTTGTAGAATTTAACTTTATCAAAAGCATCATTTAGAAATATTATTTATTGCAAACAGGAAAGAGGTAGAAATAGACTAAAGAAGACTCACTTACTCTTTCTCCTTATATTTCTCCAGCATTAAAATCTTGATCTACCTGGTCATGTTTTCTCAAAACAGTGACCATGGTTTAAATTGGTAGAGCTAGAAAAAATAACCTGTGTCCACATAAAAGAGTTAACTCTGAGCATTTTATAAAAGACTTTTAATAATTATAATATTTGTTTCTTACTTTGATAAATATAATTGCTGGTAAACAATCTATCACCATAGATTGAAATTAGATTATAAAATGCCAGAAAAATGCTTACACTGGAAAAATTCACCCTGAAGCATTTATTTACATGTGACCTTTGCCTTATAAACTCATCACTATTTATCATAAAGCAGTATCTCAAAATAGAATATGGTGTAAAATTCACTTTTCTGAACTAAGTAAATAATAAAACTTATTAAACCATATATAATTTATAAAATCTAAAAATTTGTCAATATATGCTGCATTTAATGTTAATATATTCAATTTGAGTCAATTAGCTAGACACAAACTATATAGTAGTGACACTTTTTTCTCATCTTTTCCCTAAAGAATCATAACCATTGTGTATTCTTCTCTTTGTTCACAAATACAAAGGCCAGATGGGACTGGTCAGTATTCCTGTATCTGAAATGAAGTGATTCAAATCTAATAAAAAGGCATTTGGAATACAGCATTGATTAAATTGTATGACTGTATAGAGAGACATTCTGCTTGTAACCATAAGATATGAACTTCTGATTACTACTTCTAATAGTTATTAGAAATATGAGAACCATGTTTTTGCTATTGTGAAAAGTGTGCAATAGGTATGCATGTGCAGGTATCTTTTTTGAGGAATGATTTTAGAGTTCCTCTGGATATATCCCAGCAGGGGGATTGCTGGGTCATAATGGAACATCAATTTCCAGTTCTTTTAGAAATAGCTACATTGGTTTCCATAGAGGTTGAACTAGTTTGCATTCCCATGAACAGTATAGAAGTATTCCCTTTTCTCCACATCCTTGCTAGCATCTCTTGTTTTTTGAGTTATTAACGATGGCCATTCTTACTGGGATTAGGTGGTATCTCACTGTGGTTTTGACTTGTGTTTCACTGATGATAAGTGAGGCTGAGCACTTTTTCATGTCTGTTGGCTGCCTGTTTGTCTTCTTTTGAGAAATGTCTATTCATGTCTTTTGCCCATTTTTTAATGGGCTTTTTTTTTCCTTTGAGCACATTTGAGTTCCTTGTAGGTACTGAATGTTAGGCCTTTGTCAGATATACAGTTGGCAGGCATTTTTTCCCATTCTGTCACTGTCTCCCACTCTTCTGCTGGTTTCTTTTGCTTTGCAGAAACTTTTCAATGTAATGAGGTCCCACTTGTCTACCTTATCTCTTATGGCCTGGACATCTGGGGTTTTGATCAAGAATTGGTTACCTATTCCAATTTCCATACGGGTGTCTTATAGTTTGAGGTTTTACATGTGGGTCTGTGATCCATTTAGAGTTGATTATTTGTGCATAGTGGTAGACATGGAACCCACCATGCTGCCCATTGAAACTGGAATGGATTTTTAAAAAGTGGTAAATTTAAACTATGGAATATTACACAATCATAAAGAAGGACAAATTTATGGACTT
>NW_007260281.1:126019-146059 GCF_000164805.1 Carlito syrichta | reverse complement strand
CTAATAGTTATTAGAAATATGAGAACCATGTTTTTGCTATTGTGAAAAGTGTGCAATAGGTATGCATGTGCAGGTATCTTTTTTGAGGAATGATTTTAGAGTTCCTCTGGATATATCCCAGCAGGGGGATTGCTGGGTCATAATGGAACATCAATTTCCAGTTCTTTTAGAAATAGCTACATTGGTTTCCATAGAGGTTGAACTAGTTTGCATTCCCATGAACAGTATAGAAGTATTCCCTTTTCTCCACATCCTTGCTAGCATCTCTTGTTTTTTGAGTTATTAACGATGGCCATTCTTACTGGGATTAGGTGGTATCTCACTGTGGTTTTGACTTGTGTTTCACTGATGATAAGTGAGGCTCTCCCACTCTTCTGCTGGTTTCTTTTGCTTTGCAGAAACTTTTCAGTGTAATGAGGTCCCACTTGTCTACCTTATCTCTTATGGCCTGGACATCTGGGGTTTTGATCAAGAATTGGTTACCTATTCCAATTTCCATACGGGTGTCTTATAGTTTGAGGTTTTACATGTGGGTCTGTGATCCATTTAGAGTTGATTATTTGTGCATAGTGGTAGACATGGAACCCACCATGCTGCCCATTGAAACTGGAATGGATTTTTAAAAAGTGGTAAATTTAAACTATGGAATATTACACAATCATAAAGAAGGACAAATTTATGGACTTCGCAGCAACTTAGATGGATTTGGAGCCTTTAATATTCAGTGATCTATCACAGAAATGAAGAACTGAAAATGACATGTTCTCACTCATAAGCAGACCATGAACATTTACTACAATACTATAAGAAAGGAATTGGCAGTAGCCAGAAACTGCCAGGGAAGGGAGGGGAGGCACATAACATCAATAAGGGTAACTGCTCTCAAACCAGGCAAAGGGGGCACCAGAGGGAGACCCAACTTTACCTGTATGATAACCATTTATACATCTAGTCCTGAATTGTACCCCACATCCTTTAAATTAAAAAAGAAAAATTTAAAGATTATCAAGAAGAAATTAAAATTATGTTATTGAAGATTTGAAAACCTCATGGAAACTAATAGAATACTAAAATTTATTTGCTAATATGTCTAATAGACCCAAAACAAAAGAAATAAATTAAAAACTTTTCTCCAAAGCCAAAAAAAGAGAAAGAAATATGAGAACCAATAGACACTTTATTATTTAACCCTTTTCTCTGAGTTGTATTAAATGACATTTTGAATGTCAAATAAATCTACTGTCTGCATCCAAACATAATATCATCAATGGTAAATTTGGCCAAGAAGTCAAATATGACAATTCTGAGTGAATTAATCTGTATGTGAAAATGACCAGCACTTTTAGCTTTATTATATCATAATTTAACTAAAGTGTATAGTTGGTGGCATGTGTGGAGATAAGCACCAGATAAGCAAAATATTCATTAAGATGTTGCCATCAATTAATTCTGCAAAAAGAAACATATGCCTGCTCTCATTTTTTTCGGCACCATTCCAAGTTTCTGAGGACTAAGGTTCCTTTTGTAAAGCCTATAAAATAGAGTCATGAAAATAAATTAGTTTTACTTTTTACCGTCATCAGCAACCTCTAGTATTGGGGATGTTGTAAGCAGGTGGGTATGTGCTTGCAATTCTATTTTTAGTTCCTGTATATGCTCAGATTGGGAAAACACAAAATATAAGTCAATGTTTCAGTCTCTACTAGGTTGAACAGTTCATTTTAGATGCATCTGTCTTTTCTAGTAAGTGCAGTCTTTCAGCTTTCCACTTCCTCTCTCTAATGTTTTTCAAGATGGGATTTTGGAAAATGAGGCTCATGTAAACTCATAACACTAGGTGGATGGAAAGTGTTTCTTAGTACACATTAGTATCTGTGTTGGACTCTACCGGTCAGCTCCTTGGGTTCTTATATCCTTAGATGACATCTGCTAAGGTATAGTTAATTTATTAACTCTGGGTATTTTTTGACACCACTTCCAAAGCCTGCAGTTGCTGTATCCCCTTGGCTGTTCACTTGGCATAGGCCACACTCCCAGAAAGCAAGCATATCTCCCTATGCTGATGACTTCCCCATCATTTCTGTGAATGCTATGGAATCTTCAAACTGATTTGAGTCATACGTGGTTGCTGGCATTGGGTAGCTTTGCTGCCCCTGGTTACAGGGTCAATTAACTCCCCGATCACTTCCTCTGCCAATGTGTCCAGATTCTCAGCTAACCTCTATGTTGACTTGTAAAGCATGTGAAAAATGCTGTGCCAGAGAAGAAAAGAGGGTGCTGGATATTCTCACGCTAGTAATTAAATGCTCCTCTTCCACTCATAAGTCGCTGGACAGAATTAGTCACATAGTTCCACCCTTCCCCAAGTGTTACAGGAATTACAATCATACTATGCACCTGAAATTGGAAAGAACCAGAAACATTTGGTGAAGAGCACTAATGGCTATCACAGGCACCCTTCTAAAAGGCGATCTCCATCCAGAAACTCAAATCGCAAATTCAAATCAAAGTCCTCATCTCTTTTTTGTTTGTCCCTCGGTGTAGCTAACATGCCTTGACTTTTGGGACTTTAGCTTTGACAGAAGAGTTTAGATATAAGCCTCATCACTTATCCTTTCTACTTGCACCCCCCTTCCTTTCTCATAATCTACCTTGACCAAAAAGAGAAATCTCCTCTTCCAATCTGATTGGAACTACCAAGCCTTTTGTTTTCTTCTCTTTGGAATGGGCATTAGTGCTGCCCTGCTTCTTTGAGTCAATAAGGTAAAATGATTGATAGGGAATATAATGTACTAAGGAGAGAAATATAAAACTTTGTTATTTTCAAAATATTATCCTGTCACATCTGAGTTCATAATTCCTGCAATATTTTGCATGTAATATTTCCTACAATCTAGTAGTAAGCCTCACTAATTTAATAATGTACTTTTGTGAAATTTTTTAGTCTATCATTTGCTAAAGATGTGTTTCTCACTCCCTATGGGAAGATCTGCCATTTCATATTATGAAAAGAGTTGCATATTATTTCTATCTTTGAGTCTTTCTAAATTGCATGTGGATACCTTACCTTACAAGGCAATCCAAGTTCCAAACATTCATATATTAAAGTCTACTGTTTCTTTTAAAAATGCTTTTATTTCATAGATGAAAGATAGATACATTTATAAAGTTACTAATTCAACGGCACATAATGAACTTTTAGGATATACCCCATGGCATGTTTGTTCAACTATTTTAAATTATTTCTTAATATTACAGATTATTCTAGTTGAAGCTTATGGGTCCTAAATCATGTTGCTGTCTCTTCTCTTCAAGTAGTTGCTAATGGATAGACTCCCAATCACTATAGCCCCTGATGTAGCTAACTTGAAGAGAAACTTTCAGGGAGTTTTGTATAATCTTTACACAATGGTCTTTGAAACTAAACTCTTTTAATGTTGTTAAAGTCTCCCTAAAGAACTAAAATACTAGAAACAAAAGAACAGACTTTGAAGATTTAATGGCACTACTTGGTTCATAAGGTATGAGCTCCACTAAAATTGTTTGTCAAAGCACTAAGATTTTTCTTATGTCTGTAGGACATACTACCATTGCATATATGTTATAATGCCATACTATGTTTTGTATGATAATAAATAAGTGCATGCTCTTTTTCACCAATGACTCTTATAACACTTCTCCAAACTTTTTTTTTCTACAACATACCTGCAATGAACTGAATGATTGTGTCTGTAAAAAAATGTATATGTTAAAATCCTAGCCCTTAGTTTGATAGTATTATGAGGTGAGGCGTTATGGAAGTAATTGTCATGAGGGTAGAGCCCTCATGGATGGCATGATTGCCCTTATAAAAGGAACCCTAGGGAGCTCTCATATTCTCTTTCTGCTATGAGAATACAGCAAGAAGTTGACCATCTGCACCCATAAGAGGGCCTTCTCCAGAACCCGACCATACGGACACTCTCACTTAGACTTCCAGCCTCCAGAACTGTGAGAAATAAATTGTTGTTGTTTATAAGCTACCCTGTCTACAGTACCTTGTCATAAATGTGTGTTCTCACCTGGCTATCTTAGAGATGACCTTGTATTGCTTTTGCCTATGTTTTTCTCCATCAATTGATGGTAATGCTCTTCTCACTGTTTCAGGGAAAGTTATTTTATTATATTTTGTGAAATGAATAGTGTGGCATATTTGTCTCTGGGGCTGGAGAGACACACAGTGATGCTCACATTAGCCTGGGCAAGACCGGAGAGCTGAATGGCCTCGTTCCTCATGTCGTGGATAAATCAACAAGTCATATGTCCTATTCTGTTTCTTATTTTTCTTTGCTCAATTTGAAGGAGATATTTACTTCATGTCCAGATTACACACAGACCTACAGGGTAATTCATGTTTTACTTCTAATGTGAGAGTTAATACGCTCTTATTGGGGTTTTGTCAAGGTAGGGCTCCATAAATTATATATCTAATTTGCAAAATTGGAATTAAAAATAGATGAACAATGCAGACCTTATTAGCATATGTCATTCCTTCCTATTACATGTATTTTTAAAATTTTTGGTCAGGAATGTACATGGGGAAAAGGAGTTGTATATATATCAGATGTTCCTATTTCTTCTGTAAAGAAAAGAAAATGGTCTTTCAATTGGGAAAATGCTAAGTTGTCATTTGGTATTAAGTGGTGTCCCTGGGGACTTAAAATGCAGAGTTTAAGTGGGAGGGCAGATACAATTTGGCAAAATGCTCTTTTTTAATCCTCATTATTGTTGCAATTTAATGTCAACTCAAAATTATTGGTATAAATGCACTACTCAACTATTTTCAATTTTGCCATTACCAAAGCATTGGGGTTTAGCTGTAATTTTAATGGAACACATTTTATAATTTAATAATATGTACAACGGCAATGTGTGTGCTAAGTAACAAGAAGCATGACTGAAGCCCTGCCAGATTCAGAGGTATTCTTTTTATAAATCTCAGAATAGTATGACAAAACATTGTCTACTACCTTACACACCCACACACACACACACCCCACACACATGCACACGCGTGCACTTTGGAACTTTTTTTCCTAAGTATTCCAAGCACTAAAACAAATATGTACTTATCTCCAGCAAAGTAGTTCAACATTTTCTTACCAGAACTAATTTTACCACTAGAGAAGTAACTCTCACTAGTTGATAATTACTAGCATTACACTGACTTGATTGTTTTAAGGTATTGTTTATGTCAACTGCTGAACATTGATCACCATCACAAATTTCTGTGGCCACCGCTAACAAGTTAATTATTTTATCAGTGCTTCAGCTCTTACCTTGAGTCTTTGTTTTTAGATAAGAATAGATATGGTAAACATGAGTTAATTTAAATATTCTTTTCATTATGTAAAAAGTCTTTTTTATTATAAAGATGTGGGGTAAAATTCAGGGTTATGTATACAAACGTTGATTATGCAGGTATCCTTGTTGATGAGGTGTGCCACTTCCTCCCCTAGAAGTTTCCCTCAATTGCCAATCCCCTGGCATTTTCCCACTACTGCCAATTGCTTTCTTATAGTATTATGATAATCATTCAAGGTTCTGCTTATGAGTGAGAACATATGATACTGTTCTTTGTTTCTGTGATAGATCACTGAATATGATCAACTCTAAATTCATTCAAGTTGCTGCAAAGCCAATATGTTTGTCCTTCTTTATGGCTGCATAATATTCCATTGTGTATATGTACCACATTGTTTAAATCCAGTCCAGCTTCAATGACAACATTGTTGGTTCCATGTTTTTGCTATTGTGAATAGAGCTCCAACAAACATATGTGTGCAGGTATCTTTTTTGTAGGATGATCTGAATTCCTCCGGGTATATTCCCAATAGGGGAATTGCTGGGTCATGTGGAAAGTCAATTGCTAGTTCTTTGAGAAATCACCATACTGTCTTCCAGAGAGGTTGCACTAGTTTACATTCCCACCAGCAGTGCAGAAGCGTTCCTTTTTCTCTGCATCCTCTCCAGCATCTGTTGATGTTGTTTGTTTTATTGATGATGGCCATTCTTGCAGTGATTAGGTGGTATCTCCCTGTGGTTTTGATTTGCATTTCTCTGATGATGAGTGAGGCTGAGTACTTTTTCATATGTGTTGGCAGTCCACAATGATCTTTTGAGAAGTGTCAATTCATGTTTTTTGCCCACTTTTTAATGGGGCTATTTGTGTTTTTCCTTTCAGCGCATTTGAGTTCCTTGTAGATTCTAGATGTTAGGCCTAGGTAAAAAGTTTTGGTTAGTAAACATATATGCTTTTTCATAAAGTTTGTGATCCTGATTTTTACTATCTCTGGGTATTTTGCACTATTACTTCTTATCATACAGACATTTCTGACTGACTCTAATAAGACTGTTTATACTCTTGGGGGCCCAAGGGGTTGGCATTTTACGGTTGACATAATAGCTTCTGTCACAATGACAGAAGTGAATTCATTCAACCTCCTCTATCCAAGAGCAAATTCACAGTGTGGCAATTTCACCTGCTTTTTGCCTCATTGCCTTAACCATTTTCTCCTTAAGACAGCAGATTGTGTATTCTTTCTCTACTGGAGGCCAACTTCTCTCACTTTTAAAAAAGGGTGCCTACAAAAATTCATTCTTTATTTACTCTGTCCTCCTCTTGCCCTACTTTGTGGATTACTTTTATATTGCTTTCAGTTTAGCTATCTAAGTTCCATGTTAACTACGCTTACCATTAATACTACTCACTGAAGGCTGATTATCCAAATTGATTACTTTTAGATCTATATTTTTAACCACATGTTTGCATTGATATTTATTCTTGATGAGTAACTGTTTCAAAGGCTGCTCTTGACCTGCTTGGAAGAAGAAAAGTTAGATAAGAAGCAAATAAGTGATGACAACTTTGTTCAAAAAAAGGCAAGACAGTTTTCCTAAATAATAGGATATGATGGTGTTCTGAATGATGGGAAAGGGCTATTATATACTATATTTCAGTTGGCAAAATTACTTTGTAGGACAGAAATTGCATTTGATATACATGGCTGTTTCCCAGCATCCTTGGCACTACAACGGGATCCCCTGCACATTTCTCAGATGAGCTCCCTCCTTTAATCTGAGTGGTCACTCAGTTTCCTGAAATGTGATATACTTGGACCAGTAATGCCCATCAACCGCCCAACAATACCCGCACCCCCTCCTGCCTGCACGTCCTCATCATGTATCACCTGTGGGGCTAAACTCAAGTTCCACCTCTGCCCTGAAGCCTTCTCACCTATGTGCAGGCCCCAGGAAGGTTTGCTTTTCTGAGATACTGAGGTCTATCTCCGACAAGATGAGTTATGCCTCTTAGGGAAGGCATAGCATCTCCCTCATGGGGAGCCACATGGCAGCAGTGAATAGGAATAAGAGGGTACAAGAGAACTGTCCTCCTGAGAGAAAAGCCTCGCCTGGTGACTGATGACTCCTGGGTGAGGAAGAGAGGCCGGCATGACCAGCGGATGAGTGTCTGGTTCCTGAAGCATGACAAACCATCCCTGTGGCCTACCTGTGGAAACTTGGATGATACTGGAACAAGGTAAGTGGAAGCATATTGAAATTCTATAAATTTTTGGGTAAAAAAGAGAAGGAACTAGGAGAAGGGTAATATGTTTTATCTCTCCTTCCTAATGATATTTTGACTTGTTGAAGAAAAAGTGGCAAAAGAATATCAGATACCTCTTGACATCTGTGCTTTCAAGTGAGTGAGAAGGCATTATGAATACAAAGTTATGACAATAGCATAATTTTAACATACTAGAACCAAAGGCCTTCATTCTGTGAGAACTACAAAGGAACCCACACAAATGATAAGCTAGAGGAAAGTTTACATATATTTAAGTATATTAATTTGATAATCAACTTTGTAGTCATTCAAAAAATTAATACAGAGACTATTTAGACATGCAGAGAGATGCAGGAGCCAGCATGGAAAAGCATACATACGAGAAAATGATGGGCAAAGAGTGCTGCTAGGTTAAGATTAAATGAGATCGTGGATGCAACATCCAGCACAGATCCTGAGTCACAGAAGAGATTCAACACATGTTAACTCCTTTCCCTTAAGGAAGCTGAATAGAAGATGTTTCTGTTCTTTCCTTTTTAATTCTAAATTCCTTGCTTATGTTATAATTTCTTGCTACATTATACTACATTGATAAATTAAATGTTTGTTTTTTAAAAATGTATTTTTGGCTATAGATAAAGTGTTATAATATGAGAATGAGATGAACCTGTTTTTTTTCCCTGAGATTTACTGTTAAGTAGAAAAACAAGAACTAAACAACAAAATTAACCCTTTATCTGTTTAGGGGAAAAAAAGTACTGCTTACTGTTGTGTTTATTTAATTTTACATAAGCATGCACTTTGAGGCTGAAGCAAATCTGGTTTTCAATGTGAATATAAACAAAAAGACTATTCTTGGAGTTATTTCTAAACAGAACCTGTCTCTTATCCTAACAAGAATTCTACCCCAAAGAAGGAGAAGGAGAAAGAGAAGGGAGGAAGAGGAAGAAAAAGAAGGAGGAGGAGGAAAAGGGAATTGCTGTATTTTGTAATTATTTTCTTTTATTTTCTTTTTTATCTCAGGGTAAATGCTGCAGCCCAAGCACCACCAGTGAGTATCCTTGGGTTAAATGGGGAAAAGGTTAATTTCTGTAGAAAGACATCAAGCATGGCACTCAGAAAATACAATGAAATAGGTGCTGATAATTAAAATAATAATTTGGAGAGATTATAACTAATAATTATCATTATAAAGGTGAGGATAACTAGGGGCATATTTGACAAACATAGTCAAGCTGTTAATAAAAGGCAACACATGATACTTCTTACAAATCTGTGAATGTTGAGTGTTGACAGGGTTAGGGTCTGAACCAGAATATATGGTACAAGAAGGATATGGCTTCTCCCCAAGACTTATTACAGAAGGATGGAAATAAATTTGTGTCAAATGTATAACACCTTGAAGGGATATCATGACATTATAGGTCTGAACAGACTAGCAAGCACCTGGGAGCAAAAGAAAGAGAAGGAAAGTGACACAAATAAAAACTAACAGATACACTCCAAGTTGGATTACTAAGAGGGATACCAGCAATGCCACTGTCATCAGCCAGACTTTTTCAGTCAATAGTACTAGAGCTGCAAAGCATCAGACCTTGTTCACTACTCTGTACTTGGTTCTAAAATGGTTAGTGGGAGGTGGGGGGTGCATCAGAATCCATAATAAAACAACAACCTCAACATCTTAAAATGCATCATCAAAAAGGGAACTCTGACAATAGACAGAGGTTTATTTGTGACCTCAAAAGGATGATTTCAAAACTTCAGGAAAATGATTGGCATAATCCCATGAAAATATGTCTCGTGTCTGAATTTCAACTCTATGATATCAAACTGTGTGACTTTGGAGGCAGCCTGAATTTCAATTTCCCAATCATAAATAATAATATCTGAGAACACAATGGGGCATGTTGCATGATACTACTTGGTAGAACTCAGAGCAGCCACCATACAAAGTACAGGACAATGCTGTTATTATTGAGGACCCCATAGCTCATCAAATGGGAAAACAAAATCCAGAAAAAAATTCCAGTGAAGAAGAGGTAAATGGGGAAAAATAATCCATGGAAATATTTACAGTGAAAAGGAGAACTAATACAACTCAAAAGGAGGGAAACTTAAGTGAAGAGAGCTAAAGTCCAGGACGAATTAAGACTTGCAAGTATTGCTAAATGCCATAAATGAGAGACTGGATATGCTTGTAGAAAAACAATACCCAAGAAGTAGCAGGTCCACTCTTTTGACCAAGCTCATAAAGATAAAAAGAAAGTAGAAATACTTAATTTTTATTTAGTTCTCGCCATCTGTAAATGAAATCTTCAGATGGTAAAATATAAAGCAAATGCCAACAAGGAATTGTAGCCCAAGATGAGTGGTGGAGATGGAAGAAAATGTCCACCATTCTGATTGAGTTTGTCTTCTAATTCAAACACATGAAGTTATAGAATAATGAGGGTGTTTGGGGGAAGAACACCAAATGGATTAAGGTGTCTTCTGAGGTTCTGTGAAGGTCTAAGACATGAGGGGAGCTTGGGAGGAAAGTATGCCTACCAATGTGCAGAAAAAAACAGCTTTTATTATGAACCTTTGGTTTGTTCACCAACTTGTTTATGTGCTGTTTCCTTGTAAGTAAAATTTGATATTTCAAAAGTACAGATGCTGTGATGGCTAATTTTATGTGCCAGTTTGAGTAGGAGGAGCCCATGTATATGGTCAAACATTATTCTGCAAGGATATTTTTTGGACAAGATTAACAATTTAGTTGGTAGAGAAAAACAGACTGGAGGCATAATGCAGGTGGGCCTCATATAATCAGTTGAAGACCTGAATATAACAAAAAGACTCATGCTTCCTCAAGTAAGAGAATTCTCCAGAATTCATTTGCATCATGGCCTCTTCTTACCTGACAGCCTTCAAACGGGAACATGGGTGCTCCCTGAGTCTCTGGCCAGCCCCTCACCTGTAGATCTGACACACCGGCCTCTGTAACCACATGAACTAATTTTTTATATCAAATCTCCTATATGCATCCTACTGGTTCTATTTCTCTGGAGAACCCTGACTAGTACAGAAGCCAAAAGAAAATTAGTGGAGTGGTAGTGAAGGAAGAAAATCTGGATGATGTTGACAGGTTGGATCAGAGTTTGAATCAAATGAAATGCTAGATGATGTTTATAGGGCGTAAATATGTTGCCCACATTTGAGTTCAAAATGCCAGCTGCAAAAGTAGGGGAAATTTTAGATCAAAGTTACCTTTGCAGCTTTATCTCTACACTACCACCTTGAATGCCACAACTCCATGACCCATTCAGCCTCATCTTTCCTTGTGTTTCCATCAATCTGAGAAATCCATTTATGTATTTGCATTCTGTAGGTATTGGGTACTGATTACATTCTGGACATGGTGCTAGATGCTACTGATACAAAATCATCTCTTAATTATATCACAGTCGTGTGAAAGTGCCGTACTAAGAATCTACCGTCATGCAATATGCCTAGTGCAATAAGAGAGACGCCGAAAGGCACATATTATGGATTTGCCATTAAGCCAGTGATGAAAGTGAGGAAGTGTGGTCGAGAGAGGCATCCAACAGAGGCGATGTGTGTAGTCTCCCAAAAGTAACCAGGGGAAAGATATGGTGGATGCTTCAGGGAAAAAACAAATAAACAAAAACAGAATATGCAAAGACACAGTGGTAGGGAAAAAGTCACAGGCCGGGCTGAGGAAAGACTGTGTTGTGAGGGCGTGAGAGATGGGGGGGGAAATTAGTAACTCAGAAAGGCTGAAGAGAAAGTCATGAAAATATTGGCTTGCTTTGCTTAGGAGCTTGAAGTTAATATTGAAAATTCTAATGTTGAAATGTAGCACGAAGGCAAAACTTGCTTTTTTTAAAAACAAATGTGTTAAAATGGAATAAAGACACACTCATTCTGCAGGCAAATGCACTACAGTTATAAATGACAATGTGGCAGGCAGGGCACCTTCTGTTCCTTGCCTCACACCCATTTGACTCACCTGTTATTCTGGCCAGTGCTGGGCTCACCATCACCTCACAGTATAATGTGGCAGCACCTTTCTAAGTGCTGAGAAGTTCTCTCTGTTTCTTGGCCTCCTGGCATCTTAGATGTCTTGTCCTGGGATGCCTGCAGAAACCCAGGCACAATTCATTCTCATTCCTCACCCTAGAGCAAGGACCTAGCACCCCAAGACAGGACAGGGGCATAAATGCATTCCCTCTACTTTCTTTCAAGGGAACAGTTCAGCAAGAATTCTACTGGCTTCCTGTGGGGATTTCAGGGAGACCAAGCCCCAGTTGCTCACAGCAGTGACAGGCTCAATGATGCTTCCTTTTACTGACTTTTCCTTCTTATGAATTAGACTCTACCCAGTACACACTCCTCTTTTATGAGCTCACTTTCCAAACTACAATACCAGCACATAAGCATATCGCAGGCTCAGCTTTCTGAGAAATTTCTGAATAGGATAGTGAGCTTTCCAAAGTGGAGCACAGGCAGCATTTTACAATATTGCATAAAATACAATAGGAAGATCAAAGAAATGAATGTCACATGGAGCAAAGAAGGAGGTAGAGGACATCTGCTTAACCCTGTCATAAACAAACCAAAAAAATTGGACATTCAATCCTGGGGACATGAGTTTTATCACAGTAATTTACCCTTATATCCAAGAAAACAGAAGAAGAGATGAGTACAGTAGATTCAACTGTGCTACCAAGAAAAGAAAGCTGCCTGATTCCTCCTCTATGATATGTTTAATGAAATAACATATGCCCTTAGGGAACTCAAACTTTCCTACAAGCAGTAAGAATTGCCTGCCCCTTGGTATCATTACTGAAATAAATCTCTTACAGTCCAAGTGGCATTGATAAGTGTCTTAAGCTTGTTTTATGCATGGATATAGCAAATTATGATTATATAATGTTACTCATTCTATCTCAGATATCTGTGTGATATTTTATTAGCTTAGCTTTATTACAATTTTAAAAGAGTATTTGGGTTTCTTTAACTGTTAACAGACAATACATACAGAAAGAGAAAAATCATTTGCTTCCTTAAAGTGAAGCAATAATTTTTCTCTTGGGGAATCCAAAACTTTTCCAAACTTTTACAAATGCTCACAAATTTTAGCTTCAGTGACAGGCTGTACTATAAAATTTCATACACTTATAAAGGCTTTCTTAAAATAGTTATACAGACTTTTCTCACTTACAGCAATTCAAATTAGCACAAGAATCATATACACATGGAATAAGACAGCCTATCTGACCAGCTTTATAACATTATCAGATATGCATTTTCTCACTTGATGTTGCATTATTTTTTCTGCCAATCTTCTTACAATAAAATTATAAATATCTTAATTATTGAAAATGTAAATTCTATGACAAGTTCTTGAAGTTGAGAATCATCTAGGCTTTCTATTTCTGTTATAAAGATACATTCCTCAAAAAAGTCATCTAAAATTGAAGACCCAAATTAGACAATCTTTAAAAGGATATCTGGCATAATAGAGGCTTTGCTTAAAATACTTCTCTCTTTGTATCTGTGCTACTAATTTATTTATCTTCAAAATTAAATTAGCAATCGATGACATCCAGTGGTCTTTAGATCAAAGCCCATTCCTTATTTCCATTGCTGTGTTAAAAAAAAGATTAGACAGCAGGGAACTGTCCATATCTGAATTAAATCTAGGATGTCTGAAAGAGAACTCCTCTTCCATTGTTTTGAGGTGTGTGTGTGTGTTTCTCTGTGTGTGTCTGTGTGTGTATATGTAGGGGGGTTAACTAAATCAGGGGAGGCATAATATTATATCTGAATCCCTCATTCTCTTATACATATAAGCCATAAATATTATCTGTCACCAATGGTATTAAACACAAAATCACCTAGCTCTAACTGTAATTTTACTTCATCCAGTTTTTTTTTCTTTTTTCTTTCCCTACAACTTCTTTCCCACCCACATCCAGCTAAGTACATACTTATCTTAAAATGTTATTGTTTTTCTGGATTGCCCAACAACTAAACTATCCCTAAAGCACCATATTGGTTTTAAATTCTATCAGCTCATCTGAGGGCTAAGAGATTTAAAAATCCAAGACAAAAATTTATCTGCTTATACTGGAAGTTGCTCTGATTTAATAGATATCTAAATGTGATAGGTTATATTTTAGATCAAATCATACCACTAAGTCAAAGAGTAATTCAATCGCTTGCTCAGTTTCTAAATAAATCCTTCCATTTGGGCTCTGGAATTCTATAAATATTGGGTTTCCATTGGAAGTACAGTGAGGAGAAAGGACAGTGAGGATGTCTCTTAAAGGGGCTAGGGAGTTCAAGCTCAAGGTCATAGAATATTTGAGCTACCAAGTTCAAGCCTTCTAAAAGATTCCCAGAATATATATGACTTCCCTGACTCTATATTTATCTGAGAAACAATGACATTCAACAAACATTTTTCCATGGGATTTAACTGTAGAATAAGTTAAGGGACTACAAATTTTATATTTCATGAAAATATACCATATATATGGTATATATGAAACTTAGGAATGTTTATAAATTATAAGCATATATTAAGTCATAAGACATAATTTAATATGTTGACTTTAATCTAAAATCCTCTTATGCCAAAATAAATAAATAAAATAAAATCCTTTTACAGCCTTCATGCAAACGCTTTAATTACCAACACATCTGTGAATTAGAAGTAATATATTTGTTTTTATACCCTCAAGAAATGAAGTTATACTTAATAAAAATTATTTGCAACCACAGCCCAGGTGATATAACTACACCATTTTATCTTAGTAATTTAATTCTTAGAAATAATTTTCATTGCTTCCTTATTAACCAAGTATTCTAAATTATAATCTTATAGTTACAATGTTGAAACTATTCTAAAATCTCATATGTCTATAGAGTTCAATCGCTGTTCATAGTTTTAATGCTCACTAACTGGAACATAAACAGGATCATTTTTTGCACTCCACTTTATGTTTCTGTTTTTATTTAAAAAGTAGTCATTTCTTTAGAAAATTATAGTCAAACTAAGCACATGATTCATTCTTTAGAAAGCTGGATTCACTGTAGGCCAGTTAAGCCTATGACAGTAAGTAGTGAATGCATTCCTTTTATACTGTACCACATCATATTTAACAGATATATTAAATCCTTGACAAAAGACTTTTTTCATTTGTTTTTTGAGTTGGAGTCTCACTCTGTCGCCCAGACTGGAGTGCAGTGGCATGCGCCCGACCACTGCAACCTCGACTTGCTGGGCTCTGGCGATACTCTCGACTCAGCCTTCCAAGTAGCCTGAACTACAGGCATGCACTACCTTGCCTGGCTAATTTTTGATTGATTGTAGAGACGAGGTCTCAACAAGTTGCCTGGGTGGGTCTCAAACCCGCAGACTCAGGCAATCCACTCACCTCAGCCTCCCAAAGCACTGGGGTTACAGGCTGACCACCGAGCCCAGCAACAAAAGATTTTTAAACAAACAATTCTGTTTTATGTGTCAAGTGGAAAAGGAATACTTTTATGTAGTGATACAAAAGATTTGGTATGTGTATAATCATATACAACCAAAATTTTGCAAAGACACTTACAACATAGAGCAACTGGGCTGGAGACTATCAACCTTTCAGTGAAGAGTCTCAACAAAAATGGAAACACCTATTCTAAAAGACCAGATAACAGTCAGTCTGAAGAATTCATTCAGATATTTCATGGTGAAGGAGTCTGATGTAGAAGTCACATCTAATAGACCTCCAGAAATGGATAGGGAACAATTCTGAATCTAATTACATCTTTGTTACTCAGAAATTCAGGTTAATTTGATTTAGAATCATAAATGTTATTTCTCATTAATTAATTTTCTTAACATCTTTTTCAATCTTCATGCGCTTAAGTAAAAAGCATCAATTTAACTTTATTTACTTATTTGAGCTCTTCTATTGGTCCATGCTTCCTCTAAATGCAATCTTGAATAATTCAAATAAAGAAAATTTGGCTTTGAGATAATCTCACATTTACAGAAACATTGGAAGAACTATACTAATATGCCACATCATCCTTGAATACCTCAATGTGCATTTCCTACAACAAAGGTCCTCTCTTACATAACCATAATATGATCATCACGGACACAGTTCCAACTTATAAGCCTCAAACTTTGCTCACATTTTGCCAACTTCCAGTGATGTCCTTTATAGCATAAGCATTTAATTCAGAGTAGCATTTAGCTGTTGTGTTTTCTTAGTCTCCTTCAATCTGGAATGTCTTTCTCACCCCACTCAACCTCTGACAACTTGCTAATGGTCACCACTGGTGCTGTCTCCCATCTCTTCAAGTCCCCACTTTTGCCAGACTGTGGGTTGGATGCTTTCCTTACCCTGGCTAGATTTCTAAGTGCTGAGCCATGACCCTGGGCTTCTCTCTAACCCTCAGTACCCAGCATGATAACAACCTCCTAAGCTCCATTGAGTGACTTTAGACAGAATTGTTCAGGAAGAGAAGAAGAGAGAAAGATAAAGAAGATGAGCAAGTAATTTGCCATTTTGTTCATGAACAAATCAACTTATTGGAATTGATGATCACTTCCACAGGCTACTTATGCTTTGTAATGTTTGTACAGAATTCAGAGGACATGAATAAAGGTATTTTTATGGAGTATAATTTGACATAAAATTAAGAGTCTGTTACTCATTCACAGATTCTTTTCTTCACTGGCATTACTAAAAGGTCCAAATTGAAACTTCTGCTAAAATAATTATCCCTATACTCTGTGAGAGATTTTTGTTGATGCATTTCACATCATAAATTGGTTTCCCGACTAACCCACGAACTCTATGGTAGCCTTGCCCTTCCTTTCCTAGGCTGGCTGCTGGACTTGAAAAACATAACCACTTATGTGGTTAATGAAGCAATTAAAATTAAAAGTGTTTTTAGCTAATCAATGAATAAGTTAGCCACTGCAAAGTCACATCAAAAGCTATTACTCAGCATTTTACCAATTACAAGTATTTCTGTGAAATCTGCCCAGTCATTTAATTACCTATCCCTGGGACTAGTGCCCACAGCAGAATCATTCTTTATTCTTCCTGTTGTTTTCAGGGACTGGATGAGAGCAGTAAGTGACATTTCATTCACTTTCAGGCAGGGAGACAAAGTGCTAGAGTAAGAGAACTCTTAGGTAAATTATGACTAATCAGGCTGTTATTACTAGGCACCAGCGTTGATGAACCTGAGATACAATGGAAGCCAAATCCTCCCCACCCCCCTTCTCTCACACCACAGTGTCCTGGTATTCAGAAAAAAATGGTAAGGTCGCAAAGATAATGGCCACGTGAAGAGATGTATTCGTGTCTTTGTTCCTGTCTTTTGGTATAAGTGAAGGAAAACACAACAGATAAAACAACATACAGAAAATGCAAGACACTAACTGAGGGTCTGTCCTCAAAATTTTATACCCGCTTCCATTCAAGTGTTTTGTTTAGATGGAAAAACAGTTGACTTGTTTATTGCATTTACATTAGCAGAGACTATCCTAAAATGCAAAAAAACCCACACCAGTCCGTTCTAGATATTTAATCTTCAGAAATATGAACAGTGTGCAGGATAACTCAAAGCAGTCTAAACAAAGAGCAAGTCTATGAGCATCAAAGTTATGAAAATATTTCCCCTCATGTGAAAAACTCCTACATAAAGTGTTCCCAATTGTTTGTCAGGTCAACCAATATTCAAGTAAAATGATATAATCCTTAAAATGTCAAGTCTCATAATCCTATTTCACATAAGCAGGCATTTCATGCAATTACCCATGGGCTGGTAGATAACCAATCTGCCTATAAGAACCAGGCACAAATAATGTGAACAAGTCATGGTGTCTATATGTGGACTTTCAGGTGTCCTAGTTGACTTTCCTATAGGTATTCAAGATGGTTCTGTTTTTGTTAGCTATATAGTTTTATCTGGAAGAATTACTTGATCTAAAAGATAAAATTTATTCATTATCAGGAAACTAAAAACTTCCTAAACAAAAGAAGATTCATAAAACCACAAAACTAGTATTAAAATTTTAAGCATCACCCAATGATTGGAAAGCCAAGTTTGGTGATAAGTCCATGTGAACATCTATACATGTTTTATATATCATCTCAGATGTCTGCTAGGCTTCTGAGAAGAATGTTCACTGTAAACGAGAACAGATTAACTTCTGTCAGCTTCATAATCCTTCCACTGCATTCCAAGAAAAACACTATCAACACATCTCATCCTGTGAATAAAAAGTAACCACAATGATGGAACAAAAAAACAGAAAGGTGGTGAGAGGGTTGCACCCAGATTTCATTGCTTGGCTTTTTTCAAGGAAAGTCTTTTTGATGCCATTTATTAAATAGTAAGAGTGACCTCTAGTGACTTATTTTGTTGGTGTTTTATTTTACCAGTTGATTGCTGAATTACTTTAGTATGCCTTTCTATAAGTAGTTCATTTCCCATTTATGGATCCATTTAGGTAAAATCACCGTTTTCATTTTGGGACTCAAGTATTTTGATTTGATAGAAATACCCACATTTTATTAACAAAGCCTTCCCACAAAAACAGATTAAAGTTGAATTTGAAACATGGTACATCATGTGACCCAAGGGGTCATGAGCTCATTTTTAAGAGTGGCAAACTGTAGGATGAAGTCAGGCACAACTGAATGGTGCACAGCACACGTACCCATGTCCAGGCAGTATATGTGAAAGACCTAGGCTTGAACCTTCAGAGAGAACTCTGAGCTATGGCAAACTTCACAATGACAACTTAGGTGAACTGCTAAAAGCTATCCCTGGTTATCCTGCAGCAATCTAAATTTCTGAATACGGCCACTAGCATTTATCTGAACTGATTTCAGAGAAGATTTTGGCAGGAAGGGCTGAGGCTAAGAGTTGGAAGATTCCAATAAAAGAAGAAGAAAAATGATCTTAATATGAGGAGGAAGATACTTTAAAAATTCTAACCTTATGACTGGACTAAATTAATAAATAGAGATCTAATGCAAGATAGAGATTTAATCCAAGCCAAAAAAAACAAACACGTTTATGTGTCATAAAATATGAGTGCATTAGGTTCTGCTCAACTATTCAAAATATCATCATTGCATTAGACTCTCTGCCCATTCTAGAAATAAAGGATTCCTAAATTTTTACCAACCAAGAAAAATCAAAAATAAGGCACTCAATGACCAATTAAATCATGTAAAACAGTAGAACCTGGAGAAGAATAATTTTCAGGAGCACCCAAATGAGACTAAGTTTTGTGCTTAAGTGAGAACTTTCTATCAGCAATGCAGCCCCCTGTCACTGAAGTGTCCAAGTGTTAGTCCCTTAGTGGTTGGGGCAGGTTATTTCTTCTGATTTCTTCAATGTACCTTCACCTACAGGTGCTCTGTCTCTGTAGTGCAAGGGAGTTAATTAGCACCTTAACTGTGAAGCTGCCAAGGTTGGCAAAACTGTGAGATGCTCACATCTAAGCTAATGCTGCATGATGTCACATCTGCCGGTCATTTCCCTGTTAGACTTAATCCCTATAAAATGCTACCACCTGAAAAGTAATAAACGACAGCGTTGGCAGACGAATCCCTAAGACACTCTTTCCAGGTTTCACAACGAGGCTCACTTCCTCAAGGATGTCCAAACACATCGATGAACAAGTCGAAGCATGCATCCCCTGTCTCTGAGTCCCCTGCAAGAGGAAAGTCTATGGCAGACAAAATTCCATTTTCCGGGTGGCAAATCGATGGGTTTTTTGTCCAAGGCTCTTTGCTGCCAGGAGCACGTCCCACAGCTCCACCCCCAAATGTCAGCCACGACCCAACCCCAAAGTTTTCCAGCGAGCCCGGTGCGAGATCTCTCCGCAGCCTGCGGTACTTACGTGGGCTTCCTGCCGCCACGGGGCCCGGGTCCGAGCAGGCAGGAGGAGCAGCGCCTAGAGGAGGGCTGCGGCAGCCGAGGCCATGCTCGCCGGGGGTGGGAGTCCGGGAGACCCGAGGAGAGCGGCGGCTGCTCCGTGTCGCCCCTGCCCGGCTCCGGCGCGCTCTCGGTGTCTCTCGATGTCCCTCGGTCTCTCTCGGTTTCTCTCGGTCTCTCTCGATCTCTCTCGGTGTCTCTTGGTGTCTCTCGATCTCTCTCGATGTCCCTCGGTCTCTCTCGATCTCTCTGGGTCTCTCTCGATCTCTCTCGGTCTCTCTCGAAGTCTCTCGGTCTCTCTCGATCTGTCTCTCTAGCTGTCCCGCTCGCTCCCCTGCAGCCCCGCCGGCCAGACACACGTCCAGCCTCCCCGCCCCGCCCGACCTCCACGACGGCGGCGTCTCCCGGGCCCTCCCCGGTCGCCGCCCCTGCCCGCGGCGCTAGGGGACCGCGAGGCA